>NC_057794.1:416440767-416461290 GCF_018294505.1 Triticum aestivum | reverse complement strand
GCACGCCATGCCTCGCCGATGCACTGCTTCGTTGCTCGCCGCCGCACCCGACTGCCCGCGCCGCCCTTCACCGGCTACACGTGCCGCTCCTCGCCGGCGTCCATCTCCGGCACCGCCCCGACCTCGCTGCAGGTCATTTCCCACCGGATCTGGGAGGGTGGATGAGATCCACCCGTCCCATGAACCAAACAGCCCCGCGCCGCCCGGATCCCTCCGTCCCGGGATCATCTCGTCCAGTTGACTTTCTTGCGAGGTGAAAAAAATCACTAAGTCCCCCAGATTTCCAGTATTTTCTTGGCATTTTCATCGTATCATAACTCATCATCCGTGGCTCCGTTTTGAGCATGTAGCATATCAAAATGTTCGCCTCGACGAGTACATCATTTCATCTCATTGCCTCATTTTCATTTGAGCTCATCTTGATGACCGAAATGCTGTTGGAAGAGGGCTATGTGAGTAATTTGGCAGATCTGTTTCAGCAAATGGCATTTTGTCATTTTTGCCATGTTTAATGTGTGCATGATATGATCCTGAGCTCTACATGTGTTTTGTTATATGCCATGCCATCTTTATAGAGGTGCTTACCATGTATTTTTGTGATATGTGTGGTGACTAGCACGAGCTTGCAAAGTAGCTAATCGGTAATGCTGATTTCAGGGACTTAGAATTTCACTAAGCCCTTGTTCTGTTTTTGTCGGTATGCCATATGTTCATGTTGTTTCCTAGTGGTCCGTGCCTCTTTTGGGGATGATCAGTAAAGATGTTTTGTTAACATTGTGGTGCTCTATCCATCCATGTCTTTGTTTGCATTTATGGAGCACCCTAACTTGAGTCAATCAAGCTCTACTTTTGCTATATCGTGAATCCTGGCAGATTGTTGACTTGTTAGCGATTTTGCCGAGGATGTTGCTATTGATCCGTGCATGCTATGTTGTTGTTCTTGCCATGTCTAGCTTCTATGCCATGTCTTCTTGATGGGTGTATGCTTAGTTTGTCATGCCATGCTCTGTAGTGAGTGCATCGAGCTCGTAAACATGCCTACTCGTTAACTGTTTTGCATGCTCCAGTATTTCACGAAGTCTGAGATCTGTTTTTGTTTTTGCTATGTTCACATGCTTGCAATTGTATTTTCTGATCCCTTTTGGCTCAAGGTCACTAAGGGACTTTTGTTAAGTGCTTTGAGTAGCTTCATTCCATGCCTTGCTTTACCATGATATGTTCCTATAGCATGTAGTTTTCATGCTCTAAAGTGTGCTTCCTGATGATAAATTCTAGACTTGTGTTAATTTCACTAAGTCTGAAACCTGTTATCATTTGCACTTTTTCCATGCTTGTTTGAACCTATTAATGAGTGAATTAGTCGTAGCTCAGTGTTCATCTTTTGTCAAGCATCTTGAGTGGATCCCTGCCATGTATTTTGTTGCCATGTTTGAGTGTTGTAGCATATTTATCTTGTTGCATTTAGATGGCTACTTGCTGTTTATCACAGACCGGTGGCATATTTGTTTTGCTTGCCATCTCCAAACCGTGCATCCGATTCCGGTGATCTTTATATTGATTTCAACCGAAATCATCTTACCTTTCCAGTGGCACTCTTGGATTTCCAAGTTGAGGCCAGGTTCAATCATTACTTTGCAAATCATGCATATGCATCACATACCGCATTCCGCATATCATGCCATGTTCATGTGTTGGTTGTTTACTATATTGTGTGCTTCTTTCCGGTGTTGCTTCTTCGGGTTGGTTATGGTAACGTCGCGTTTGCGAGGACCCATTCGTCTACGTCCGTTTGTCTTCTTCATGGAGTCGTTCTTCTTCCTTGCGGGATTTCAGGCAAGATGACCATACCCTCGAAATCACTTCTATCTTTGCTTGCTAGTTGCTCGCTCTTTTGCTATGCCTATGCTGCGATACCTACCACTTGCTTATCATGCCTCCCATATTGTTGAGCCAAGCCTCTAACCCACCTTGTCCTAGCAAACCGTTGTTTGGCTATATTACCGCTTTGCCCAGCCCCTCTTATAGCGTTGTTAGTTGCAGGTGAAGATTGGAGTTTGTTCCTTGTTGGAACATGGATATTTTGTTGGGATATCACAATATCTCTTATTTAATTAATGCATCTATATACTTGGTAAAGGGTGGAAGGCTCGGCCTTATGCCTGGTGTTTTGTTCCACTCTTGCCGCCCTAGTTTCCGTCATATCGATGTTATGTTCCTGGATTTTGCGTTCCTTACGCGGTTGGGTTATAATGGGAACCCCTTGACAGTTCGCTTTGAATAAATCTCCTCCAGCAAGGCCCAACCTTGGTTTTACCATTCGCCACCTAGCCTTTTATTTTCCCTTGGGAGTCGTGCTCTCAGGGGTCATCATTATTTTAACCCCCCCGGGGCCAGTGCTCCTCCGAGTGTTGGTCCACCTTGTTAGCCGCCGGTGGCCACCAGGGGCAACTTTCTTCGGGACGGAGTGGAAGAAGGGTGGAGACTCTCGAATGAGGAAAAGGATCCCTTCGAAAGAATTGACCGAGGAGCCGTATGAGGTGAAAATCTCATGTACGGTTCTGTAAAGGGACAGTAAGGCGTCTCACTCGTCTCTCATTCGCTCGATGCTTAAGTACCGGTTTGCTTCTACGTCTACGGTTGAACTTGAAGGCCTCGGATTCCGAAACCTGTAGAGCTTGCACGGTGAAGAACAAGTACGTACTTCATACGAAGAAATGGTAGTCGGACTCCTCTGGTTTTCTCCACAGTAGGAGCAAGCATAATCCTAAAGCCGGCCCAATGGGCTATATTTCTTTAGAGTACTCAAAAAGTATGCTTTTGTCGGAGGGAGATTGCCTCTGCAAGCTATTCCACTTGAAAGGACAGGTTTCTAAAGGAATGGGCCTCAGTTCGGATTGCAGGCTGCAACTCGCCTGCATGAAGCAGGAATCGCTAGTAATCGCCGGTCAGCCATACGGCGGTGAATCTGTTCCCGGGCCTTGTACACACGAAAACCAACAGAAATCCCACTGGCAAAGGTGTTGTGTCGGTTGCCGACCAGGCGATCGACCAGCGGGCTGGCCTACCGGAAGTTTGGACAATCTGGTGTGCCCTGAGAACGAGATATGTGCAGCTCCTATCAGGATTTGTCGGCACATTCGGGTGGCTTTGCTGGTCTTGTTTTACCATTGTCGAATGTCTTGTAACCGGGATTCCGAGTCTGATCGGGTCTTCCTGCTAGAAGGAATATCCTTCGTTGACCGTGAGAGCTTGTGATCGGCTAAGTTGGGACACCCCTGCAGGGATTTGAACTTTCGAAATCCATGCCCGCGGTTATGGGCAGATGGGAATTCGTTAACGTCCGGTTGTAGAAAACCTGAAGTTGATCTTAATTAAAATACATCAACCGCGTGTGTAACCGTGATGGTCTCTTTCCGGCGGAGTCCGGGAAGTGAACACGGTGTTGGAGTTATGTTTGACGTAGGTTGTTGTAGGATCACTTCTTGATCATAGTTTCTCGACCGTGCTTTGCCTTCTCTTCTCACTCTCATTTGCGTATGTTAGCCACCATATATGCTAGTCGCTTGCTACAGCTCCACATCATACCTTTACCTTACCCATAAGCTTAAATAGTCTTGATCGCAAGGGTGTGAGATTGCTGAGTCCCCGTGAATCACAGATTCTTCAAAAAACTAGTTTGCAGGTGCCGATGTTATTGAGCAGATGACGCAACCAAGCTTAGGAGGAGCTCGCTGAAGATATTGTCCTTGGTGTTCTTTCGTTCCAGTTGATCAGTAGTGGAGCCCAGTCGGGACGATCGGGGATCTGTGTAGCATTTGGGGTAGTCTTCTTTTATTTTGGTTCCGTAGTCGGACCTTGATTGTATCTGATTGATGTAATGCTTTAATTCATGTAATTGTGTGAAGTGGCGAGTTTAAGCCAACTATGTATCTTTTCCCTTATTGTATTACATGGGTTGTTTGCAAAGATTACCTCACTTGCGACCTTGCTTTCAATGCGGTTATGCCTCTAAGTCGTGCTTCGACACGTGGGAGATATAGTCGCATCGAGGGTGTTACAAGTTGGTATCACAGCCTTCCCCGACCTTATGAGCCCCCTACTTGATCGAATAGCTTGCGTTATTGAGTCTAGAAAAAATGTTTTGAGTCATTTAGGAATTATGTCACATCCCTGGTCCTGTTATGTACTAGGCTAGACCTCATGTGAGCATCATGTTTTAATTCAAATGAAATTTGAATTGAGGAATTTTCAAAGCCTCAGAAACCTTCTAAAAATGATCAACATTAAAATCTCCTCAAAGAAGTCCAAGAAAATGTTCCTCTTAGTCTCTGAAAATATTGCAAAGAGGTAAAACTCAAAACAATATTTTTGGTATCTCAGAGTTAATTATTTTGGGCCTTTGAATTAAATAAATAGCTATTTGCATTGGATATATATTTGATATATAAATAATATATGTCCAATAATTACTGGAACATTTTATGTGGTTTGGTATATTTTAGTTCTAGCCACATAACTATTTTCAGGATTTTATAAAATGGTTTAGTATTTTTACTAAACCAAGACAAAACAGAACAAAATAGAAAACAATAAATAAAAGCAGAGAGAGAGAACTTACCTCAGCTTACCTGGCAGCCCACCCGCAGCCCAACACTGTGCAGCCCAGCAGCGGCCCAGCCCACCACCGCCTCCTCCATGTCGTCTTCCTCCCTCGCCAGAAGGACGGAGGCGCGTGGCCGCCCCGCGCCGGCCACCTCCTCCCTCCCTGCCTGCCTGGCTCTTCCCCGGCCCCTCCTAGCGACGCCATGACGATGCCCCGTGTCCCCTCGCTCCTCTCCCTCACTCGCTGCACCCTCTCCCCTCCTCTGCTCTCTCTCCCTCTCACCACCGAGCGCCACCGCCGCCGCCGTTCACCATAGCCGTAGCCGCAGCTATCCCCGAGCCTCTCCGACACACCCATGAGCTCCGCCTCGTCCCTCTCTTCCTCCTCACCGAGCCGCCCAACGCCGGCAGCCCCTGGACACCGCAAGCACTACCGTTCCCCTCGTCAGCCACCGGAGATCGTCGTCGTCGATTCGCTGCACTCCGGCCGCCCTCGAGCCCACTGACCCTCCAAACGGACTCACGGTGAGCCCCCGAGTCGTCTTCCCCTTCTCCCCTGGTCTCTTTCGACCTCTAGGCCATAGCCCCGTCTTGGCCGAGAACTCCACGCCACCGGCGATGTCGCCGCCGTCACTGCAGCCAGTAAGGCTCGAAACCGAGCACGGCACCGTGCTCCTAGCATCTTCAGGAGCTCGGTGAGCCCCTTAGCCATCCCTCCCGTCCTCTGTGGCCTCTCCCCGCTCGAACCCGTAGCTCCGGCCGCCGCACTTGCCATCGCCGCCGTCGCTGTAGTGCACCTCAGCTGCTGCCTCTGGCCGCAATGGATGCGCGCGAGCCTGGGCATCTCGTAGAGCCTCTCCGCCGTCGTTTTGGTGGCCGGAGGAGCTAACCCGAGCCCTCCGCCGCGCCTGCTGTAGCCGGCGACGAGCCGCCGGCGTATTAGCCTCGGCTGACCAGGGGTTTGACCTCCCCTGGGTCGCCGACAAGTGGGCCCTGGCCCAGCTAATCCTAGATTAGTCTTTTTAATTAAGTCTAATTAACTCAACTGACATTTTAGTTAGTAGTATTTTAACATTAATTAATTAGGTTAGTTAGTTAGTCACTGACGTGTGGACCCCACACGTCAGGTTTGACCCGAGCCAGCCCAGTTGACCCAGCTGACGTCACCGTGACGTGGTGCTGACGCCATAAATCATTTCTGGATTTATTATTATTCAGAAAATTTCAGAAAATGCCTAAAACTTCTAAAAATCATAGAAATTCAACCGTAACTCCAAATTAAATAATTTATATATGAAAAATTATCAGAAAAATTCAAGGAATCCATCTGTACCATTTTTATGCATGTTAGAACAACTTATAGCTGCTGTATAACACAAATCAATTAAATGGCATTTGAATAATCACATATGGAGTTTGAATTTGAATCTTGTATTCAAACCAACTTCATTTAATCTGTTGCTAGTTGCATTAGCTCAAAACACATTCATATTGCCATGTCATAGCATGCATCATTTTGTGCATTGCATTGATTGTGTTCTTCTTTGTTGCCGGTATCTGTTCCCTCCCGGTAGACGACGTTCCGACGTTGTGATCGTTGACACTGATGAAGACTCAATGTTATCTTCAGAAGTGCCAGGCAAGCAAAACCCCCTTGTTCATTCCGATACAATCCCACTCTCTCGCTCCTGCTCTCTTTTACTGCATTAGGACAACAACGATTCATCTGTTACTTGCTCCGGTAGCTGAACCCCTTTATCCTTTGCATGACCTGTCATTCCACAGTAAATAGATGAAACCCATTAGCATGGGTAGGAGTTGTTTGAGCCCTGTTGTGCCTACTCATTCTTGCTTTTTTGTCATGCCTGCTACTGCTTAGAGTTGAGTCAGGTCTGATTCATCAGGGATGAATCAGAGGTGTGTGAACATGTCCTACTGTGTGTGAGCTAAGTGTGTGAACACGTTTTGGTAAAGGTAGCGGTGAGAGGCCATGTAGGAGTACATGGTGGGTTGTCTCATTGCAGCCGTCCTCAGGAACTGAGTTCTGTGGTTGTGATCCATGATTCAGCTACTACAACGCATTGGGCCCGAAACCAATGGACCCTCTCGGCTTCTTGATCACCCTTGTCCTCTGTCCAGGAGTTGCAAGTAGTTTCTGGTGTTTGTAGTATGCTGGAGGCCGTGGGCAGCGCTGACCGTAGGGGTGGGCTGTGATGCGGTAGGCACGTGGCACGGTGTACCGGGCGCCCGTTTGGTGTCTCCGGAACCCTGTTCACATCGTTTGGGGCTGTGAGCAAAACTCCGGCCGGATCTCCTCATGGATGGAACCCGAATAGGCAATAAACCTGGACTAGAGACTTAGGTGATTAGGTAGGTCGTGGCCGACACCCACGTTGGGCTTCCGCTTGAAGGTTGCCAAGTACATGTCGTGTAAACGACGGTAAGTGGTGAGAGCGTGTATGAAGAAGTACACCCCTGCAGGGTTAACCTAATCTATTCGAATAGCCGTGTCCGCGGAAAAGGACTTCTGGATTGCTTATATCAGTTCATAGACAAGTGAAAGTGGATACTCTAAAATACGCAAGATAAGCGTGAGTGCTATGGATGGCGTTCTCGTAGGGAGACGGGAGCGGATCCATAGTGGTGTATTGATATGGTGAATATGTGGACTCGTGTGCGCCACCTCAAAAGAGTCGCTTGCAGTCGTAGTTTAGGATAGCCACCGAGTCAAAGCTGGCTTGCTGCAGTTAAACCCCACCACCCCTTTGTTGATAATGATGCATATGTAGTTAGTTCTGATGTAAGTCTTGCTGGGTACATTTGTACTCACGTTTGCCTATTTTATGTTTTTGCAGAGAGACTTCGGTCTCACTAGTAGTTTCGCGTGGACTTCGACGTTTAGCTTGTTACCTCAGCTACGATCTTGTGCCCTCGACAGGATCTGGTAGATAGTCAGGCTTCTCAGCCTTTTTCAAGTTGTCTGTACTCAGACATGATAGCTTCCGCTTGTGCTTTGACTTGTATACTCTGAATGTTGGGTCATGAGACCTATTTTTGTAATATCTCGCTCCTCGGAGCCTAATGAATAAATACTTGAGTCATAGAGTCATGTTGTGATGCCATGTTGTGTTTGCACATATCGAGCATATTGTGTGTATGTTATTGAAATGCTTGGTATGTGTGGGATCTGACTATCTAGTTGTTTATCCTTAGTAGCCTCTCTTACCGGGAAATGTCTCCTAGTGTTTCCAATGGTAGCTTGCTACTGCTCCGGAACACTTAGGCTGGTCGGCATGTGTCCTTCTTCGTTCCTGTGTCTGTCCCTTCGGGGAAATGTCACGCGATGAATATCGGAGTCCTGTTAGCCCGCTACAGCCCGGTTCACCGGAGTCCTGCTAGCCCAGTGCTACAGCCTGGATTCACTCGCTGATGACCGACACGTTCGATGCTGGGTCATGGATGCCTGTCCCTGTAAGTTTGTGCCACTTTGGGTTTATGACTAGCCATGTCAGCCCGGGCTCCTTATCATATAGATGCTAGCGACACTGTCATATACGTGTGCCAAAAGGCGCAAACGGTCCCGGGTAAAGGTAGGGCGACACCCGTGGGAATACCGTGCGTGAGGCCGCAAAGTGATATGAGGTGTTACATGCTAGATCGATGTGGCATTGAGTCGGGGTCCTGACAGCGTTGGTATCAGAGCTTGACTGCCTGTAGGATTACCAAGCCAAACTGGTCGATGTTGAGTCTAGAAATTCTTTAGTTATATGTAGGGGAATTGATTGTGGGATGGAACGTAAGGCTCTTTTTACTCCTTATACCTCATGGCCTTCTGATCTGAGTCATCATCTTCTCTTCTACGGGGATTAAGAACTAGGCTATCTCTTCTTTCTATCAGGATCACGTGTTACTAATCAGTAGACTTATAAGATTGTTGGATTTAAGTCTCAGTTCAGTTCCTACTACTTCCGTATGTTAATTGTTGATCTCGGAACCTTGATATTGTGCTTCTGAGTGGTTATGCCACCATTTTGTAGTATGTCTCAAATCTTTTCTGAGAATTTACAGCCGTTATGATGTCCGAGTCATCCCAGGTTTCTAAATAGTCTGATGCATTTGCAAAATCCTTTCCCTCTGGTTTCGATGCTCCTTTATGCCAGCTCAATCACACTAATTGTTGAGTTGAGGTATTCTATTGCCTCGACCTTTATGTTGGAATAATTATTATGACCCTAGGTGTCTCAGGGGATCATCTAGTGGTCTAGCCATGATTTGTGTCCTAGTGTGATGATTCTGGCCATCATTCTCGTAAGCATCCCGTGATGCCACTTAGTAGTAGGTATTCTATTTCTGGGTTTTGAACCCGAGAATCACTCTACTTACTTCATGTTGATAGTGTTTGCTAGTTCCTTTAGTATATTAGTAACCTTTGCGATAGTCCTCGAGGTCCGTGGTATATCGTTCTTCCAAATACCATGAACCATTATGGCAGAAGTTTGTTGGATCAAAAGATCACAACAGGCCCTCTATGAGTTCTCCATGCTATATTGTGACTCTGCCAGCTCAACCTTTCTGCATGGGTTATCCGGAAGAATTATGTTGAACTTTGTTCGGCATACCAACCCATGTATCCACAACTCAGAAAGTTATATGTTCCTTTGAGTTGTCCCTCTTTAGTTGTCTACTGACCTTCGTCTATCAATTGATAGTCAAGAGTACGCATGCGTTCGTTTATCGATGCCTATTACTCTTGTGGTCCGTCAAGCCATTCTATCGCGGAATGACTAGGAGAAACAAACTCCAGTACCTCTTCCCTATCCAGGATTGGGTCAAAGAAGTTGTGCTCCGCAGATCAAATTGCTAATCCAGCTTTTGTTCTGCTCTACCTTGGAGTATTACATCTTTTATATCGGGATTGTTATAGGAATTGCACACCATCCTATGAACTCTTGGTACAGTGATACTTTTGGCCATCATTGTTCATTCCTCGGTTCCTGTGTTATTGTAACCGGAATGCCGACAAATGAATCATGGCGTGTGAGATCAATACCGCTAGCCACTCTGTTGCTTGGTAGTTAAAGGATAATAATTTCATTCTTAGCGTGTTGGTTCTTGAATCATCATTCTAAGACTGATCGTGCTATCTAGTCCTTATTTCTGGTGCACCCTTCGATCAATGAGTTAGGATTGTGTCAAGTCCTCACTCATTTGATCATATCGTCTTGCCCTGAAAAGCAAGATTGTTCTCGATCTTAGTGACATATCGGTGGTTTGTGGTTTTCCGAATATCTTCTCGAAAGTATCACCAGGTTGTCACCTGACTGTTATATTAAGCTCGTGATCAAGTTGGTTTATCCTGTAAACCACCCTTTCTCCAAGAATCCATGTTGGATACCCCTGAGCTAGTTGGTTAAGCTATGCATCAACTTGGAGAGTTGGAAGATAGAAGCTTGTCCGATATAGTTCATTATAAGGGATGTCTTGTATGTGTGTTGAAGAAAGTTGATATTTTCATCGACTGAACCTCGTGATTAGTTAATGGACCTATCATTTTATCCAACCTTTGATTGGAGTATGGGCTATCATCCAATCAGACCAGAACCAACGATATTCGTAATGTTGTCTTACTCGTGGTTGATCCCTCGAGTATACACCATTATATCTTTTGGGTCTGACCAATGCTATCACTTGTTCACTTAACTATGGAATTCCTTTTAAAAGGAAACCCAGATGAATTGTTGTTGTGCCCATTGACAACATCCTTGTCTTCCCCATAATTTTGCTGAACATTAAGCTAGTGTTGGAAACTTTTGAAAGCATTTGTTCATGCTAGCTCATGAAGCATATGTTCGGATGTAAGAAGTGATTCCTCTAGTTCATATGCATTTGATGCAAGTTACCGCCGTGGACTCGAGAAAGTCAATGTTGCTTCCTCTGGAATCATCGCAAGTCAGTCATGCACACGTGCGAAGTATTCTGTGGGCTGGAGACTTGCAACCTTCATTCCATATGTGTATCCTAGCACACCAAGCCACTGACTGATTTGTTCAAGGAGAAGGAGTATCTTCATAAGAGCTAATCCGGACTTATGAAAGAACTTCGATATCCTCGCTGATGGTTCCCAACCAGAACTCGGGAGTGTTTTATTGTAAGACTACCATGTGATCATGTTTGTCTGGGACAGCGTGTTCACATGTTGTAGCAGAACCAGCTCATGTTTTGGAGCTTGCTATCGTAGTTCATTCCCCGAGAATCTCGCAACGTCATCTCGTCGATTCGTGTTGCAAACTTCCGTTTTTCTTCCTGGACTCGATGAGTCTGGAATATCCTGACACCAACCAGATCTGAATCTCAGGCAGATATGATGGTTGGAATATTTCCCAAGAATTATAATATTGGTCGTGCGATAACCGGTAAAGTGGATGTCGTGGCCAACACACCCAGCCGGAAGACCTGTTATTATAATATCTTGATTGATGAAGTTGGCCACCCCCCCCCCCATAGGGATTTCGTAGGATTTACTCCCTAGTTGCCCCTACAGATTTGTGAGATCCCGAAGTCCGACCATTTTACTTGATGTTCTAGATACCAGACCATTTCAAGGAATGGGATACGCTAGTACATCAAGGAGAACATTAGGAGCGGAGTGCTAAATGTGTCTCGGTCGATCATCCAGATTTTATTTGCTTGGCCTCGCTAAGGTGAAATCTGAGAAAGTGTTATCCTCCTTTGCATCTGCATCGTCCATCGCTATTCATCATGGTAGTATGTTGTGTTCTCAGCACCCTTGACACGGATGTTGGTAAAATCTTGATGATTATGAAAATGCTCAAGTTCTTGAGAGCACGCACAAGTGCTACGTGTTATCATCGGCACTAATTGGGATTCCTCTCAGTTTCCTCGGCAATGCTATGACCTTTTCAGACAATGAATTCACTCTCTATTGTTGGGTTCTTCCCCAGTTACCAGAATCATTCCCAGTAATTGCATTTTGTTCCCAGCTTGCACCGCCAATGTGCCATTCTACCATGGGTCTCTTCCATTTCCGGTGATAAGCAAATTCATCCATTGCGTTGTCTTCAACAAGGTAATCCACATCATCCAAATCCGAGTATGCCATTCTACCGACCCCCTCCAAACGATCGGTCGAGAATTGCCTTAAGTTGGTATAAAGAGTTTCAATGATCTTTGAATCAAAAGTAATTCTTTTTGCCACTTAAGGGGATATATCTACGAGTCACCGTCCCTAAGGTGCCCCGTTGTGCTATCATGGCAACTCAACTCCTCGCTACGTTGACAATCGATTACCACCTTCTTAAGTGTGGAATTGTTGTCCACCTAGTGAACCTTCGTCATCCGTTTCTTTCCACCCCTCTTGATGTGTATCTCGTGTCTCAACCCGAGAGATGGTCCTATGTCTCATTCCGTGAGTTGTTCGATCTTCGAGAAGATCGACCCTTCTAGAGTCTCCTTCTTCCCTCCATGTCATGTTGACAGGATTTCTCAGAGCAAGACCTCAAGACAATGATGGTGATCGAATCAACGTTCCTATGAAGTGCAACCTGGATCGTGAAGATTGTACTAGTTGCGTTCCCCCTTCACCTTACCCTACGCTCGAATCTCGGGACGAGATTTTTTTTTAGTGGGGGTGAGTTGTCACATCCCTGGTCCTGTTATGTACTAGGCTAGACCTCATGTGAGCATCATGTTTTAATTCAAATGAAATTTGAATTGAGGAATTTTCAAAGCCTCAGAAACCTTCTAAAAATGATCAACATTAAAATCTCCTCAAAGAAGTCCAAGAAAATGTTCCTCTTAGTCTCTGAAAATATTGCAAAGTGGTAAAACTCAAAACAATATTTTTGGTATCTCAGAGTTAATTATTTCGGGCCTTTGAATTAAATAAATAGCTATTTGCATTGGATATATATTTGATATATAAATAATATATGTCCAATAATTACTGGAACATTTTATGTGGTTTGGTATATTTTAGTTCTAGCCACATAACTATTTTCAGGATTTTATAAAATGGTTTAGTATTTTTACTAAACCAAGACAAAACAGAACAAAATAGAAAACAATAAATAAAAGCAGAGAGAGAGAACTTACCTCAGCTTACCTGGCAGCCCACCCGCAGCCCAACACTGTGCAGCCCAGCAGCGGCCCAGCCCACCACCGCCTCCTCCATGTCGTCTTCCTCCCTCGCCAGAAGGACGGAGGCGCGTGGCCGCCCCGCGCCGGCCACCTCCTCCCTCCCTGCCTGCCTGGCTCTTCCCCGGCCCCTCCTAGCGACGCCATGACGATGCCCCGTGTCCCCTCGCTCCTCTCCCTCACTCGCTGCACCCTCTCCCCTCCTCTGCTCTCTCTCCCTCTCACCACCGAGCGCCACCGCCGCCGCCGTTCACCATAGCCGTAGCCGCAGCTATCCCCGAGCCTCTCCGACACACCCACGAGCTCCGCCTCGTCCCTCTCTTCCTCCTCACCGAGCCGCCCAACGCCGGCAGCCCCTGGACACCGCAAGCACTACCGTTCCCCTCGTCAGCCACCGGAGATCGTCGTCGTCGATTCGCTGCACTCCGGCCGCCCTCGAGCCCACTGACCCTCCAAACGGACTCACGGTGAGCCCCCGAGTCGTCTTCCCCTTCTCCCCTGGTCTCTTTCGACCTCTAGGCCATAGCCCCGTCTTGGCCGAGAACTCCACGCCGCCGGCGATGTCGCCGCCGTCACTGCAGCCAGTAAGGCTCGAAACCGAGCACGGCACCGTGCTCCTAGCATCTTCAGGAGCTCGGTGAGCCCCTTAGCCATCCCTCCCGTCCTCTGTGGCCTCTCCCCACTCGAACCCGTAGCTCCGGCCGCCGCACTTGCCATCGCCGCCGTCGCTGTAGTGCACCTCAGCTGCTGCCTCTGGCCGCAATGGATGCGCGCGAGCCTGGGCATCTTGTAGAGCCTCTCCGCCGTCGTTTTGGTGGCCGGAGGAGCTAACCCGAGCCCTCTGCCGCGCCTGCTGTAGCCGGCGACGAGCCGCCGGCGTATTAGCCTCGGCTGACCAGGGGTTTGACCTCCCCTGGGTCGCCGACAAGTGGGCCCTGGCCCAGCTAATCCTAGATTAGTCTTTTTAATTAAGTCTAATTAACTCAACTGACATTTTAGTTAGTAGTATTTTAACATTTATTAATTAGGTTAGTTAGTTAGTCACTGACGTGTGGACCCCACACGTCAGGTTTGACCCGAGCCAGCCCAGTTGACCCAGCTGACGTCACCGTGACGTGGTGCTGACGCCATAAATCATTTCTGGATTTATTATTATTCAGAAAATTTCAGAAAATGCCTAAAACTTCTAAAAATCATAGAAATTCAACCGTAACTCCAAATTAAATAATTTATATATAAAAAATTATCAGAAAAATTCAAGGAATCCATCTGTACCATTTTTATGCATGTTAGAACAACTTATAGCTGCTGTATAACACAAATCAATTAAATGGCATTTGAATAATCACATATGGAGTTTGAATTTGAATCTTGTATTCAAACCAACTTCATTTAATCTGTTGCTAGTTGCATTAGCTCAAAACACATTCATATTGCCATGTCATAGCATGCATCATTTTGTGCATTGCATTGATTGTGTTCTTCTTTGTTGCCGGTATCTGTTCCCTCCCGGTAGACGATGTTCCGACGTTGTGATCGTTGACACTGATGAAGACTCAATGTTATCTTCAGAAGTGCCAGGCAAGCAAAACCCCCTTGTTCATTCCGATACAATCCCACTCTCTCGCTCCTGCTCTCTTTTACTGCATTAGGACAACAACGATTCATCTGTTACTTGCTGCGGTAGCTGAACCCCTTTATCCTTTGCATGACCTGTCATTCCACAGTAAATAGATGAAACCCATTAGCATGGGTAGGAGTTGTTTGAGCCCTGTTGTGCCTACTCATTCTTGCTTGTTTGTCATGCCTGCTACTGCTTAGAGTTGAGTCAGGTCTGATTCATCGGGGATGAATCAGAGGCGTGTGAACATGTCCTACTGTGTGTGAGCTAAGTGTGTGAACACGTTTTGGTAAAGGTAGCGGTGAGAGGCCATGTAGGAGTACATGGTGGGTTGTCTCATTGCAGCCGTCCTCAGGAACTGAGTTCTGTGTTTGTGATCCATGATTCAGCTACTACCTCGCATTGGGCCCGAAACCAATGGACCCTCTCGGCTTCTTGATCACCCTTGTCCTCTGTCCAGGAGTTGCAAGTAGTTTCTGGTGTTTGTAGTATGCTGGAGGCCGTGGGCAGCGCTGACCGTAGGGGTGGGCTGTGATGCGGTAGGCACGTGGCACGGTGTACCGGGCGCCCGTTTGGTGTCTCGGGAACCCTGTTCACATCGTTTGGGGCTGTGAGCGAAACTCCGGCCGGATCTCCTCATGGATGGAACCCGAATAGGCGATAAACCTGGACTAGAGACTTAGGTGATTAGGTAGGTCGTGGCCGACACCCACGTTGGGCTACCGCTTGAAGGTTGCCGAGTACATGTCGTGTAAACGACGGTAAGTGGTGAGAGCGTGTATGAAGAAGTACACCCCTGCAGGGTTAACCTAATCTATTTGAATAGCCGTGTCCGCGGAAAAGGACTTCTGGATTGCTTATATCAGTTCATAGACAAGTGAAAGTGGATACTCTAAAATACGCAAGATAAGCGTGAGTGCTATGGATGGCGTTCTCGTAGGGAGACGAGAGCGGATCCATAGTGGTGTATTGATATGGTGAATATGTGGACTCGTGTGCGCCACCTCAAAAGAGTCGCTTGCAGTCGTAGTTTAGGATAGCCACCGAGTCAAAGCTGGCTTGCTGCAGTTAAACCCCACCACCCCTTTGTTGATAATGATGCATATGTAGTTAGTTCTGATGTAAGTCTTGCTGGGTACATTTGTACTCACGTTTGCCTATTTTATGTTTTTGCAGAGAGACTTTGGTCTCACTAGTAGTTTCGCGTGGACTTCGACGTTTAGATTGTTACCTCAGCTACGATCTTGTGCCCTCGATAGGATCTGGTAGATAGTCAGGCTTCTCAGCCTTTTTCATTTATAGTTGTCTGTACTCAGACATGATAGCTTCCGCTTGTGCTTTGACTTGTATACTATGAATGTTGGGTCATGAGACCTATTTTTGTAATATCTCGCTCCTCGGAGCCTAATGAATAAATACTTGAGTCATAGAGTCATGTTGTGATGCCATGTTGTGTTTGCACATATTGAGCATATTGTGTGTATGTTATTGAAATGCTTGGTATGTGTGGGATCTGACTATCTAGTTGTTTATCCTTAGTAGCCTCTCTTACCGGGAAATGTCTCCTAGTGTTTCCAATGGTAGCTTGCTACTGCTCCGGAACACTTAGGCTGGCCGGCATGTGTCCTTCTTCGTTCCTGTGTTTGTCCCTTCGGGGAAATGTCATGCGATGAATACCGGAGTCCTGTTAGCCCGCTACAGCCCGGTTCACTGGAGTCCTGCTAGCCCAGTGCTACAGCCTGGATTCACTCGCTGATGACCGACACGTTCGATGCTGTGTCATGGATGCCTGTCCCTGTAAGTTTGTGCCACTTTGGGTTTACGACTAGCCATGTCAGCCCGGGCTCCTTATCATATAGATGCTAGCGACACTGTCATATACGTGTGCCAAAAGGCGCAAACGGTCCGGGGTAAAGGTAGGGCGACACCCGTGGGAATACCGTGCATGAGGCCGCAAAGTGATATGAGGTGTTACATGCTAGATCGATGTGGCATTGAGTCGGGGTCCTGACAATTTATATATATCAGAGAGTTAGGACTTCTTTTTACTCCTCGGTCCCTTCGTCGCTCTGGTGAGGCATCCTGACGTAGAGTTTTGACTCTTCTCTTCTCAAATTTCATTAAAAAAAATTAGGATCACGCGGGTATCTTGGAATCGTTCCGATCGATTTGTGACGAGAACATTGTTCTTGGTGCCTCCTGTCATTTAGGGGTTGTGGCAGTGTCCCGAGGAGTTGAGCTCCGAGGTGTTGTCGTCACAATTTTATAGTTGCAGTTCTGGAATACCTGAGTTTAGTTTCGCCGACATCGAAAATCTCTTTTATGCAGTTGTTGGTCAGATAACCTCGACGCCACCCAGTACTGGGGCGGGAGTTTGGGAGTATTGCCATAACTGGTATAACGGATGCTTTTCGAAGGTTGAGGTAGTAGATTTCCGAAGGTTTCTTGGTTATGTGTTGAAGGATGGATACAGCTGGATGTAGGATTTGCTAGATTTGGGTGAGATATTATGCTTCCCCTGTATCCCCAACACCTGATTGCATAACCGGAAAATTTTGGGAGTTTATAAGTGGGAATTCAAGTAGCTCCCAGGATATCTTTCCGACGGATATTTGATATGAAATTGGGGGTCGACGTCTAGTGGTCCGCCTATCCACAGTTGGTTTTACAGTGGTCTCGTTGTGTCTTAAAGAGTCCTTGGCTATGCCGACTCGGGGACGCTTCGTATGTCATGTGCACTTCCTTGTACATGATGGTACTGTACGATCGAGACCATGTAGGCCCCACCACAAAAACTTCGGACGAAATCTCTATCATATGTTTGTTCCGGCTTATTTTGCAAGCCAATCCTTCGTTTTGTTTCGAGTTGTGGTATTTGAGTTGCTTCGAAGTCAAATGTTGATTCCAAACCTCTTATAAGTGGTGTTCTCGTATTCCTACCGGAGTACTAATCCTTCATGATAACCGACATTGTCATGTCAATCCTTTTCAACCGGTGTGTTTCTCTTCAAGCGGATCCGTTCATTTTCAATATCCGCAAGATTCAATCTCAGCTTTCTCAACGGTGTTCGTTTCATCCATCCCAAGTTGCCTTTATTTTTCCCGCCCTCCCACCCTTGTTTCTTCAAGGACTAAGATTTCTTTATCAAGTATCTATCTTATGATTATGAAGTCTCTCCATTCTTTTTCGTCAATGTCCTTACCCGGCGGTTCTCATGAAGATGCTCTTCAAGTTTGTTATTCTTCATTCTTTTTCTTCTCCGGTGGATTCAATTCAAGTTTTCTATGTTGATCACATCCTTTACTTGTTTTAAATGTCTTCTCTTGCCGGCATACCTCTCAATCATTCCCCGTTTGCTATTCAATTGTTCCGGAGTGCTGAAGATGTCTCAAAGATTCGTGCTTCCACTCTGCATTCGTTCAAGCTCTTTCGAGGATGTTCCCTCATTCAAGTCATTTAATTCAACCAGTGCTTTCTCTCTTTTGAATCATTCTACGATGTTTCTTTTGAGTGGGCCCTAACCCACAGGTCTTTTCTAGGATCTTACCCGACTCTTCTAATTCTCCCGGAGATATCCTTAAAATTATTTTCGAAGTTTGACGTAAGAATGAATTGCCATTAGTCAAATGTCCTCCTCTAAGATCTTTCAAATTCTTTTCATCATTGGTTCAACCTTTCTAATTTTTCATTCCGGAGTGCCTCAACAATTCATGGTGGTGTTTCTTGAAGTCATTCTCAGATTTTGAAGACCGAAGAAGAGATTTCCCTCCATACCTTATCCGTTCTCTCAAAGATTCATGGTGCTAGCTTGTTGCCATCCTCTCATAATTGTTTTCATTGTGAGTATTATTTTCACCTATCCGGAGCATTTCAAGAGCTGTTTCCATTTCTTTACTCCGAAGGCCATTGTTCTCCAAATCTTACATGTGCATCATCCAAGTATTCTCTTGTCAACTCGTGACCTCTTTGTTCTTATGTTTCTAAATCCCCTAAAGTATCCTAGTTCATTCTCTAATTCATACTAGTGATTCATCCCTTTTACTTCGTGCATTTTCAATTCTACCGGTGGCTCTTCCAAGATTCTTCTTCCTTCGTTACAATCTCAAATGACTCTTTCTTTCCAATTCCTACGGCGGTTCGTTCAAGAGTTTTCTTCCTTCGTGTATCATATCTATGCATTCGTGCTTTTCAAATTCTACCGGTGGATCGTTGAAGACTTTCTCAAGTTTGCGCCATATTTCTCTAAATCCTTCCAACGGGAATAAGTTGTTTGCAATCCGTTGCTTGTCATCAACTTAAATAGATGAAGGACACGCATAACATAATTCTTATTCTTGCTTCATCCAAATGATGGATTCGTTCCTCCGGAGTTTGTTCACAATAACTATTTCTCATTGTCAGTTGTTCATCTTATCTTTTCCCGGAGTTCCAAGTTCTCTCAATTATTTCATCGCGAGATCTCTATCTAAGTCATTGCAAGGATTCAATCTTATTCTTTTCATCATTCAATTATTTTGGATCATTCTTTTATTACCGGAGTTCTTCATGAAGGTTCTACATGATGGTTCATCAAGGATTTATGTTTCCTTCTCTAAGTGTTCATCTATATTCTTTTCTAAGGAGCTCAAGTTTTCATCATCTTGCAATCCGGAGTGCTATTCTTTCATGCATATCTTTTGAGGTGGTGTTATGTCTTTCTTGATAATTTCCCTTCGTGCTCCGGGATTCACAAGTTATCGAAATGACATATATTAAATCCAGCAATCGCGTCATTGGAGTTATGTTGTGTTATATTTCACCTAAAGCTTGCCCTAAGGATTAATGCTATTTATGGTGATAATATATGATCCAAGTTCTCCATCTACCCTCCCGGTGAAATATTTTCTCGTCTCCTTGTTCATATCAATCCAATCCATTGTTTTCTGTTAGTGGCAGAATTTTCACCTCATAGTTTTGAGATGTTCTCCATAAGCCCACTACAAGCTTACTCTTTTTCGTTGTTGATTTTCTAACAATTCCGTTCGACCTTTCTCCTAAGGATGCTTTTTAAGCTCTTTTGTAGCAGAAGTCGGCATTTTCTTCTCCATTCTTTCAATTATCTATCTTCTATTTCCTTTTTCCGGAGGTCTTGTGATGTTGCTCTTTTCAATCATCATCTCGAATTGTGAAGATCATGTTCATTTCTTGCTTATCCATTTAAACCGGAGTGTTGTGCCCTGTTGCTCAAGTTCTTTTCGTTTTATCAAGTCTTCCATCCCTTCTCAACTGGAGTGCTGCCCAAAGTTGTTCTTCCTCGTTCCTCTTTGCTAACGGAGTGCTTTCAACTTCATTTATCTCCGTTGTGTTCTTTCTCGAAATGGCTTAACCTTTGCAAGGTTCTTTGGTTTCACTCGTTTGTGAAAGAAGCAACTTAGTTTTACCTATCTTCTTTCTTTTCCGTTGTTCCTCCGGTGCCATTCTAGATCTCGGGACGAGATCCTCTCGTAGTGGTGGAGTGTTGTAACGCCCTGAGACCGATGTGTCAGCTGTCCTCTAGTTATTCGCTGGTCTTGCCTTGTCTTTGCTTGCGTGTCATGCATTGCATATCATGTCATCATGTGCATTTCATTTGCATACATGTTTGTCTCATGCATCCGAGCATTTTCCTCGTTGTCCGTTTTGCAATCCGGCGCTCCTATGTCATCCGGTGTCCCTTTCTACCTCTTTTTGTGTGCGGGTGTTAAACATTTTCGGATTGGACCGAGACTTGTCATGCGGCCTTGGTTTACTACCGGTAGATCGCCTGTCAAGTTTCGCGCCATTTGGACTTCGTTTGATACTCCAACGGTTAACCGAGGGACCGAGAAGGCCTCGTGCGTGTTGCAGCCCAACACCCCACCAAAGTGGCCCAAAACCCACCTAAGACCTCTCCATCATCTCGGTCGTTCGATCACAATCGCGTGGCCGCAAACCGCACCTCATTTGGAGCTTCCAAGCTCCCTCTACCTCTATAAATAGGCCTCCTGCGCGAAATTTCGTGTCTCCTCCACCCCTAACCCTAAGTTTTCCCTCCGCGCCGCGCCGGACATGTCCGACTCTGGCCGGATGCATTGCCGCCACCAATCACGTGCCACCACCTGTCACGCCATCCGCGCCCCACCGCCAG
>NC_057794.1:416366891-416440266 GCF_018294505.1 Triticum aestivum | reverse complement strand
CGCCTCCAGCCCCGCCGCCGTCCGCCACCGGTGCCGGCGCCCCACCTCGCCGGCGGACTCCACCGCGCCGCCCCGCTCGCCCCCGGCCGCTGCCGCTACCTAGACGCGACGTCGCGCGCCTTGCCTCGCCGAGGCGCTGCTTTGTTGCTCGCCGCCGCGCCCGGCTGCCCGCGCCACCCTTCGCCGGCTACCCACGCCGCTCCTCACCGGCGCCCATCTCCGGCACCGCCCCTGCCTCGCTGGAGGTCATTCCCCACTGGATCTGGGAGGGTGGATGAGATCCACCCGTCCCATGAACCAAATAGCCCCGCGCCGCCCGGATCCCTCCGTCCCGGGATCATCTCGTCCAGTTGACTTTCTCGCGAGGTGAAAAAAACCACTAAGTCCCCAGATTTCCAATATTTTCTTGGCAATTTCATCGTATCATAAGTCATCATCCGTGTCTCTTTTTTGAGCGTGTAGCATATCAAAATGTTCGCCTCGACGAGTACATCATTTCATCTCATTGCATCATTTTCATTTGAGCTCATCTTGATGACCGAAATGCTGTTGGAAGAGGGCTATGTGAGTAATTTGGCAGATCTGTTTAAGCAAATGGCATTTTGTCACTTCTGCCATGTTTAATGTGTGCATGATATGATCCTGAGCTCTACATGTGTTTTGTTATATGACATGCCATATTTACATAGGTGATTACCATGTATTTTTTGATATGTGTGGTGACTAGCACGAGCTTGCAAAGTAGCATAATCGGTAATGCTGATTTCAGGGACTTAGAATTTCACTAAGCCCTTGTTATGTTTTTGTCGGTATGCCATATGTTCATGTTGTTTCCTAGTGATCCGTGCCTCTTTTGGGGATGATCAGTAAGGACGTTTTGTTAACATTGTGGTGCTCTATCCATCCATGTCTTTGTTTGCATTTATGGAGCACCCTAACTTGAGTCAATTGAGCTCTACTTTTGCTATATCGTGAATCCTGGCAGATTGTTGACTTGTTAGCGATTTTACCGAGGATGTTGCTATTGATCCGTGCATGCTATGTTGTTGTTCTTGCCATGTCTTCTTGATGAGTGTATGCTTAGTTTGTCATGCCATGCTCTGTAGTGAGTGCATCGAGCTCGTAAACATGCCTACTTGTTAACTGTTTTGCATGGTCCAGTTTTCACTAAGTCTGAGATCTGTTTATGTTTTTGCTATGTTCACATGCTTGCAATTGTATTTTCTGATCCCTTTTGGCTCAAGGTCACTAAGGGACTTTTGTTAAGTGCTTTGAGTAGCTTCATGCCATGGCTTGCTTTGCCATGATATGTTCCTGTAGCATGTCGTTTTCATGCTCTAAAGTGTGCTTCCTGATGATAAATTCCAGACTTGTGTTAATTTCACTGTCTGAAACATGTTGTCATTTGCACTTTTGTCATGCTTGTTTGAACCTGTTAATGAGTGAATTAGCCGTAGCTCAGTGTTCATATTTTGTCAAGCATCTTGAGTGGATCCCTGCCATATATTTTGTGGCCATGTTTGAGTGCTGTAGCATATTTATCTTGTTGCATTTAGATGGCTACTTGCTATTTATCGCAGACCGGTGCCATATTTGTTTTGCTTGCCATCTCCAAACCGTGCATCCGATTCCGGTGATCTTTATATTGATTTCAACCGAAATCATCTCACCTTTCCAGTGGCACTCTTGGATTTCCAAGTTGAGGCCAGGTTCAATCATTCCTTTGCAAATCATGCATATGCATCACATACCGCATTCCACATATCATACCATGTTCATGTGTTGGTTGTTTACTATGTTGTGTGCTTCTCTCTGGTGTTGCTTCTTCGGGTTGGTTTCGGTAACGTTGCGTTTGTGAGGACCCGTTCGTCTACGTCCGTTTGCCTTCTTCATGGACTCGTTCTTCTTCCTTGCGGGATTTCAGGCAAGATGACCATACCCTCGAAATCACTTCTATCTTTGCTTGCTAGTTGCTCGCTCTTTTGCTATGCGTATGATGTGATACCTACCACTTGCTTATCATGCCTCCCATATTGTTGAGCCAAGCCTCTAACCCACCTTTTCCTAGCAAACCATTGTTTGGCTATGTTACCGCTTTCCTCGGCCCCTCTTATAGTGTTGTTAGTTGCAGGTGAAGATTGGAGTTTGTTCCTTGCTGGAACATGGATATTTTGTTGGGATATCACAATATCTTTTATTTAATTAATGCATCTATATACTTGGTAAAGGGTGGAAGGCTCGGCCTTATGCCTGGTGTTTTGTTCCACTCTTGCCGCCCTAGTTTCCGTCATATCGGTGTTATGTTCCCGGATTTTGCGTTCCTTACGCGGTTGGGTTATAATGGGAACCCCTTGACAGTTCGCTTTGAATAAAACTCCTCCAGCAAGGCCCAACCATGGTTTTACCATTCGCCACCTAGCCTTTTTCTTTTCCCTTGGGAGTCACGCTCTCGAGGGTCATCATTATTTTAACCCCCCCGGGTCAGTGCTCCTCTGAGTGTTGGTCCACCTTGTCAGCCGCCGGTGGCCACCAGGGGCAACTCTGGGCTGGCCTACCGGAAGTTTGGATAATCCGGTGTACCCTGAGAACGAGATATGTGCAGCTCCTATCAGGATTTGTCGGCACATTCGGGTGGCTTTGCTGGTCTTGTTTTACCATTGTCGAAATGTCTTGTAACCGGGATTCCGAGTTTGTTCAGGTCTTCCCGCTAGAAGGAATATCCTTCATTGACCGTGAGAGCTTGTGATGGGCTAAGTTGGGACACCCCTGTAGGGATTTGAACTTTCAAAAGTCGTGCCCGCGGTTATGGGCAGATGGGAATTTGTTAACATCCGGTTGTAGAAAACCTGAAGTTGATCTTAACTAAAATACATCAACCGCGTGTGTAACCGTGATGGTCTCTTTCCGGCGGAGTCCGGGAAGTGAACACGGTGTTGGAGTTATGTTTGACGTAGGTTGTTGTAGGATCACTTCCTGGTCATAGTTTCTCGACCGTGCTTTGCCTTCTCTTCTCGCTCTCATTTGCGTATGTTAGCCACCATATATGCTAGTCGCTTGCTGCAGCTCCACATCATACCATTACCTTACCCATAAGCTTAAATAGTCTTGATCGCGAGGGTGTGAGATTGCTGAGTCCCCATGACTCACAGATACTTCAAAAACCAGTTTGCAGGTGTCAATGTTACCGAGCAGGTGATGCAACCAAGCTTAGGAGGAGCTCGCTGAAGATATTGTCCTTGGTGTTGTTTCATTCCAGTTGATCAGTAGTGGAGCACAGTCGGGACGATCGGGGATCTGTGTAGCATTTGGGGTAGTCTTCTTTTATTTTGGTTCCATAGTCGGACCTTGATTGTATCTGATTGATGTAATGCTTTAATTCATTTAATTGTGTGAAGTGGCGAGTGTAAGCCAACTATGTATCTTTTCCCTTATTGTATTACATGGGTTATTTGCGAAGATTACCTCACTTGCGACATTTCTTTCAATGTGGTTATGCCTATAAGTCGTGCTTCGACACGTGGGAGATATAGTCGCATCGAGGGCGTTACAATGAGTAACTTGCGACCCAGGTGGTGATCCTGGCCATGGAGGGCCCTATGTAGATAGACAGGCTTCGAGAAGCCTTCTTTCTTTCTAGTGTCTGTACTTAGACTATTTGCTTCCGCGTGTGCTTGTATGCTTGTATGACTTGAGTGTCGGGTCATGTGACCCCTACCTGTATGAACATGTTATGTATGGCTCTCTGGAGCCTTTAAATAAAGTACTTGAGTTGTAGAGTTTTGTTGTGATGCCATGTTGTATTTGCACATGTCGAGCATATTGTGTGTATGATTTAAATGCTTGGTATGTGTGGGATCCGACAATCTGGTTGTTTATCCTTGGCAGCCTCTCTTATGGGGAAATGTAGTCTAGTGCTCCTTGAGCCATAGTAGTCCGCTACAGCCCGGTTCACCGGATTCCTGCTAGCTCAGCACTACTGCTCAGGACACTTGACTGGTCGGCATGTGTTTCACTTTGTTCCTATGTTTGTACCTTCGGGGAAATGTCACGCGGTGACTTCCGGAGTCTTGCCTAGCCTGCTACAGCCCGGGTTCCCCGGAGTCCTGTTAGCCCAGTGCTCCATCCCGGATTCACTCGATGATGACCAACATGCTCGATGTGATTCATGTATGTCTGTCTCCATAGGTCTGCGCTGCTTTGGGTTCACGACTAGCCATGTCGGCCCGGGTTCTCTGTCATATGAATGCTAGCGACACTATCATATACGTGAGCCAAAAGGCGCAAACGGTCCCGGGCCATGGTAAGGCGACACCCATGGGAATACCGTGCATGAGGCCGCAATGTGATATGAGGTGTTACCGGCTAGATCGATGTGACTTGGAATCGGGGTCCTGACATATAGATGCACCTAGTCCTTCTAAAAGGAAGAAAAAGGAAAATTATAGGACTTTGCATGCTTCTAGTGAACCTATTGCTGAAACACCAGAGAATCCAAATGATATTTCTATTTCTGATGCTGAAACACAATCTGGTAATGAACCTGAAACTAGTGATAATGTTAATGATAATGTTCATGTTGATGCTCAACCTAGTAATGATAATGATATAGAAATTGAACATGTTGTTGATCTTGTGTAACGCCCCGGATGTAACTTACAATATTTGTATTCCAACTCTTGCCATTTTTGGCTCTAAGTTATGATATTCCCTCGTGGTTGGGTTTGTCTTCGTTTTGATTTTTGTCCATGTAATGCATTTCATATCATGTCATCATGTGCATCGCATTTGCATACGTGTTCGACTCATGCATCCGAGCTTTTTTCCCGTTGTCCATTTTGCAATCCGGCACTCCTATGTCCTCCGACGCCTCCTTTTGTCTCTTTTCGAGTGCGGGTGTTAAACATTCTCGGAGTGGACCGAGATTTGCCAAGCGGCCTTGGTACACTACCTGTCGTGGAGTTAACACGGCAGATGTCCTAGAGCAAGGACTTAGTCATAGGGCCATCGCACTAGGAAGCTTAAAGGGGTTAATCGGGACAAAGGACACGAGAGATTTTTTATACAATTTCGGCCCCTTACGATGAAGGTAAAAGCCTACATCTAGTTGGGTTTGGTATTGCTGAAGTTTCGATCTCCAAGGGGCTCAACTCGCCGGTTTGGTTCTTGATTCTGTTCTTTCTTGTCCTAATCCGCCACCGGGTCATCCCCTTATATACATGGGTTGGTGGCCTACAGAGTCCCGGCCGGCTCATAATCGTGTCTAGCTCGGTGACTTCCTTTACATGCCTTTCTTTACAAGTCTTTCCATGCATATGGTAGTTTACAATATTGGGCTTTAAGCCGGCCCCAAGCCTTTGGGCCTTCTATATGTTTAATAAACTATCATCTTGAATGTATATTGGGCTTCATATGTAACCCACCATTAGGCTTGACCCGGCCCCTCCTGGGCGGCTCATACTGGTAGTAATATCCCCAACATTAGGCCCCAGGTTGACTTTGAACTTTGTTCTTTGTCAATCTTCAATACTTAGATGAAATCTATCTTCTGCCTGAAAAACTCTGTAACCCGCCGTGACGTCATCTTTTGAAAACACAAAAAACTTTCATGACGTCATCTTCCAATGGATCTTTTATCTTTAATGCTTCCTGAGAAACGAGGCGTCTATATAGCTGGATAACCATTATTTGGTTCTCCCTTGATTTTCACGCCTGTCTGTTCGCATCTGCCCTTATAAATAGGCACGCGGCCCGTTTTTCTCATTCTCCCCTCTTCTTCATCTTCTTCCTCTCGCAATCTCCGCTGCTGCTCAAGCTCTGCCGCCGCCACAATGCTCATGGTCGTCCTCGAGCTTGGCCACTGCATCACCTTGAACCGTCCAGATAAACGGCGACGACCCTCCGCAGCGAATCCGCATCCGTAAGTCTTGCCTTCTCAAACTTTTTAGATCTGCATTAGGGCTTGCAAGTTCATCGGTGTTCTTCACCGTTCTTCATGAACCTTTCAGGTAGCTCTTCCTCTGCAGCCTCTCTTGATCCAAAGAGGGGATATAACTCGCGCGGTAGTTGTTTTGCGTCCATTTTGATCCTTTTCTCCTATATAGATGCTTCGTTATAGCTGACGAACCCATCTGTACTAGATTTTTAGGTCTAGAATATTTTATTTTCAAAACGGCCATTTGATCCAAAATAATAATGACAGCTTGGTAAAACTTGTTTATGCCAACACCTAGCCGAATCTGCTTTCTGAGAAAATCTGTTGTCATTGCGGCTTACCGCTCCAGCTTTCTTTTCCTTATATGTCATTAGCCCTTAGTTAAGCCGCTATTACTTGTTTTTCATCATCAACCTTTAACTGTTAACCTGACCGTAAACTGAACCGGCATGTTGTTATTTCTTTTTCAGTTCCTTGCACATCATGCCGTCAAAGACACCCACCATCTGTAATTGGGTCCCCTCAACCATAACTGAGGATCGTTTAAAAGAGTTCTTCCTCATTGGGTCTCTGCCCTCAAAAAGCATCATGTCTTATCATGCTCCTGACCCAGAGGAAGAACGACCCAATCCAAGAGATGGCAAAGTGGTCGTCTTTACTGACCACATGAACCATGGCTTCTCACCGCCCGGTTCAAAGTTTTTCAGAGAAGTTCTTCATTTTTTCAAACTCCATCCTCAAGACATTGGGCCCAATTCCATATCCAATATTTGTAACTTCCAAGTGCTCTGTGAGGTATATCTTCAGCAAGAGCCGACTGTGGAACTATTTAGAGAGTACTTCTATCTGAACCGGCAGAACGAGTGCACCAACGGCCTTAGCTTAGAGCCTGGAGGCATCTCAATTCAGCGCCGGCAGGGTGCTGTCTTCTCCCTCATAGTTTTACCAAGTCACCCAAAGGACTGGAACCAAACTTGGTTTTACTGTCAGGACATCTCACCAGCGAACGAGAAGCCACTGCCGGGTTACCGCCCCGATCATCTTGACTCCAAGTTCGCACTGCCAGATAAACTTACTATTGCTGAACGCAAGAAGTTGCGTCCATCTATCAGAAGAATCAATGCGTTGTTGGGGAACGGTTTAACCGGAGATGATCTGAACTGCTGCTGGATCTCATGGTGGGTTATTCCATTAAGTCGCCGTTCAAAATAGATGTATGAATATGGTGGAGGCCCAGACGACTCTCTCTGTCATACCCCGGTTCAACTAACCGAGGAAGACATTGTCTCAATGTCAAACCTTTTGGTGAATGGGAAGTATGAAGATTGATGTATTGTTGGGTTAAATCCCTTCTGTAAACTTAACCCGGTGCCAGAAGTAAGGATATTCTGATCTTTTTTCCTTTGTATTTTGTCCAGTCACTGATCCTTCCTCTTGTCTTTGTAGGCCAATTCTAACTTTTGGAAAGTGAAATATGATCACGAAGCTGCCAAGAAGGCGAAACTTGCCGCCATGAACGCTAAGAAAACGACCCGGAGATCAAAGAATAAAAAGAATACCACTGATGAAGATTTGATGAAACTTGATGACACATCTGACTCGGAGGTAGCTCTTGATTCCCTTGGCCAATTTTTTAACAATCTTATTGACACTGATCCTTACTAGGATGACACTAGGGCCAGTCAGGCCAGGGAAGCTGAGGTAAATATTATTTCCTCTGACTCAGAGCCCTTACCAAGACCCAAAGTTCGACGAGTGACCCGTAAAGTAAGGTTTTCTAACCCTTTAGCTTACTTGGATCCCAACTTTCATTTGAAAAAGCAGCAACATGAAAGCCTCCATGAAGCTGGGGTTGAAGATGAACCAGCTGTCGTCCTTCAACAGACCCCTCGGAAACGCCTGAATGAGGTTTACTTATTGTTGTCTTTAACTCGTTTTAATGAATCCTGCTCCTTGTATTTCTTTTAACTCTTTTCTTTTATCCTTTCAGGAGGTGTCTCGTTCCTCAGGCGATTCATCACAAACACAATTCCCGGATTTCAAGACTGCTCCTGGGTAATCAGAAATCCTCCTTTCTTCCGGGTTGCTCAATTGTATCTTTATGCTGGCAATCCTGCAATATTTTTCCTTAGCGGATAGGCTAAATCCAAGAAGGCGAAGGCAGCAAAACCGGCGGAAGACTCGCCAGTCCTGGCATCTGACCCGGCTAGGCCGCCTTCTCCATTAAATGATGCTCCAGAAGACCCGCCTATTGTCAATGAAGCAAATCCTCTAGAGCCGTCTTTTGACGAAGCCACTAAGAATCCTTCTACAGTTGGACCGTCAAGCTCAATCGACCCGCTGTCTCCACCTGCTCAAGATGTTCAAATTACTGGGAGCCGCTTTGTTGAGCCGGGGAACCCAACGGTGCTGGCTCGGTGCACAACAAAGCAAGAGGCGTTGGAGAGACAGAAGGTTCGCTTTGATGTTGCCAACTATGACCGTCTCAATACCAGTGACATTTTATCCGGCTATCTCAGTCATGTACACTCCAGTCGTGAGTCTGAGATCGAGATGGTCAAGCAGCTTCAGTTGAAGTATGAGGTACGTTATTTCCGGTTTACTAGCATTCCTTCAGCCCCCAAGTTTTAAGATTATGAGTAGAAATGGAATAACCTGTAGACTTAAAATATAGGCCGAGACTTTTACCTCCAAATCTTTGCCTGATATTGATAGAACAAAACTTCACCTATAGTCCCCAAGGACCGGTTTATTTTGATCATTAATGAATCGGTACTTTAGAATTTCAAACCATCTTCAAAGTACTTAATACTCTGGCTTAACCTTGATAAACTTGCTGAACTGCATACATTAGCCCCCAAGTGCCAAGTGTTGTTACTTTGTAAGGGACTTGGGACTTTAAATATGTTTGTAGAGTCGTAAAAAATTGATTTGGCATACATTATCCCCCAAGTGTCAAGTGGTTTATTCGTAAAGTACTTGAGACTTGAATCTTGAATTTGGATATTTGAATTTGAAACCAAGTCTTGACTCATCTGAATGTTTTCACAGAATGCCTTGCCTGAATTGAACTCTCAATTGATTGACGCAAAGACCCGGCTAGCGAGTCAGGAATCAGAAATCAAATCTTCCACCTCCAAACTGCAAATAAGCCTTTCTGCAACGGAAAATTTGAAGACCAGCTTTGCTGCCAAGGAGAAGACTTGGGAAAATGAGAAAACACTGCTGACCCAACGAGCTGAGACAACCGAAACAGCTCTAAAAGAAATTTCAACAGAGCTGAACGGGTTAAAAGGACGGGTGTCTCAGATGGTAGCTGCTATCTTTGGTAAGCTGCCTGATTTGACGTTTTGTATATTTTTTGCCAAACTGGAGTATAATCCGCCAACTGACTGTAAAAAATTTATGCAGGTCCGCGAAGTAAGAAACTGAGCCAAGACCCGTTGATTAAGCTGAAGGCAGTATACACTTTGGTTGAACAATTGTATATCGGCGCACAACAGGCTCTGGCTGCTATCTCTCCTTCTAATCAAGGACCCAACCGGCTCAGCAACGTCCTGAAGAAGCTGTCCATCCTTCCTGCCAGGTTCCAAGAAGTAAAACGCTCTTGCGAGCAAGCAGGAGCTTTGACTGCCCTAAGCCGCTCCAAGGCTTGGGTGCCAGACCTAGACCCGATGGACGTAGCAAGAGGCTATCCTACCGTGAAGGAGGACGGGTCTCCTTTTGATCAGGATGACTTCATAGCTTGCATCCGCGCAGTCCGGCCTCAGGCGACTAGTCTTGGAGATGACACCAATGTGGACAAGTACCAGCCGGGTTTTGATAGTAAGAATAAGAAGATGGCCCCTCCCTCATATAACGTAACAGACTTGATCCCACCAGTGAGAGAAGATAAATTTGCCCTAGAGGTTCACCCGGTCGGCCTGATTGATGACGAAGCCGAATTTGTCACCGTGAACAGGTTTGATTGGTCAAAACCCAACTTCCAGTAGACTCAAGATGGTGAACCGGCGAGGGAGGGACAATGAGCATCTCCATGGGCTTATAAAGCCTTGTATAACTTAGTTGTTAAAACACCGCACGTTTGCTAATGCCATCGCGCATAAAATACTTATATGTGAATCTGTGTTTCCAGATGCCAATGTTTAATGCTTGCTTATGCATCGTTTAATGCTTGTCTCTGCAATGTTTGAACTCTGTTCCTGTAAATACAGAGAAAAGACTGGCATGTCGGTTTAGAACCAAATGTGTTTAAACATCTAATTTAGAGCCAATATATTTACCTCGATAAGAGCAGAGATAGATATAAATAGAGGATAAGGGAGAATACGAACTTTTTAGTTAACGCAGCAGGTAAGCATGTATAAGTAATGACCATACCTTGTCCCTTTTGATCCTTATATTGCCGGTTTAAATAATCCGGGTGATTGAATTTGATAACTCAATATTTATGAAAAATTAACACTTCTTGAATACTCAATGATCATTATACCTTAGTAGCTCATACCTTTTGATCATTGAACCACCGGCTTGAATGACCCGGGCGGCTGTGTTGTCCAATAATTGAGCCGGTGGAGAAGACCAGGCTAATTTATTCGTAATATTGAAACAACAACAAACTTAAAGGCAAGCGACAGATAACAAGCATAATTTTAATCTTGTATTCAAAAGGTCGGGGGTTTCTGATTCGAATACGACCAGTAAACCGGACCAAAGGGGTTAAGCTAAAGTTCGAATACGACCATATAGCCCCTAATGGCTTTGGCGTTGCGCCGATCAAGAGGGTACCGACAGCTATGTTCTCTTTGGTTCGAATACGACCTATGTTTGAATAGGAAGCCCCCAAATGACCTTGAGAGGCTTTTAACGACCTTGATTCGAATACGATCCAAGTCGGACTCAAAGGGGTTAAGCTATGATTCGGATATGATCAAGAAGCCCCCAGTGAGTTTTGGCCTTGAACCGATCAAGAGGGTTACGACAGCTATGTTTTCTTTGGTTCGAATATGACCTATGTTTGAATAGGAAGCCCCCTAGTGACCATGAGATTTGCAGCTAGATTCGGATACGATCATAAGCTGGACCAAAAAGGTTAAACTTGATTGAAATATGATCAGCTCCTTAATAGTCATTTGTAAATAAGAAATAATAAAGATGCATAATCTTTGAAAAGAAAAGAGACCGATGGTCTTACTTTATTTCTTATCATAGTATATACAACGTGAACGTATGTACATGATGAGAGCCGGTGGCTCAGGTGTAATATGGCCGAAGTTGAGCAATGTTCCATGGCCGGTGGGTCTCCACTTCCGACTTACGTGAGTGTGCATGCTCTCGAACGTCAATGAGGTCATATGACCCGTTGTTTAAATTTTTACTGACCAAAAAGGTCTTCCCAAGGTGGGGATAACTTGTGTGCATCTGAGAGATCCTGGATGAGCCGGAGCACCAAGTCGCCTTCCTGAAAAGTCCTAGACTTAACCCGGTGGCTGTGATAACGACGCAGGTCCTGTTGATAAATTGCTGACCGGGCCACTGCTTAGTCTCTTTCTTCATCCAACAAGTCAAGTGCATCCTGTCTGGCTTGTTCATTATTAGCTTCAACATAAGCCACCACACGGGGCGAGTCATGACGGATGTCACTAGGCAATACTGCTTCTGCTCCATAAACCATGAAGAAAGGTGTGTAACCCGTAGACCTATTGGGCGTAGTGTTGATACTCCATAACACCGAGGGTAATTCCTCTACCCAACAACCCGGCGTTCATTGTAAAGGAACCATAAGCCAGGGTTTGAGCCCTTTCAAAATTTCCTGATTGGTTCTCTCAGCTTGACCATTGGATTGAGGGTGAGCTACAAAAGAAACATCAAGCCGGATGTGTTCTCGTTGACAAAATTCCTCCCTAGCTCTTTGGGATAGATTAGTGCCATTGTCAGTGATAATATTGTGTGGAAACCCGAAACAGAAAATCACTTTTTTCATGAACTGAACCGCCGTGGCTGCGTCACATTTACTCACAGGCTCCGCCTCAACCCACTTGGTGAATTTTTCAACTGCCACTAGGAGATGTGTCTTTTTATCCTTAGACCTTTTGAAAGGTCCCACCATATCAAGCCCCCAGACCGCAAATGGCCAAGTGATTGGAATCATCCGGAGCTCTTGAGCCGGCACATGCGCTCGTCATGCAAATTTCTGACATCCATCACATCTACTGACCAGATCTTCTGCATGAGCATGAGCCGTCAACCAGTAAAAGTCGTGACAAAACGCCTTGGCCACTAAAGAGTTTGACCCGGCGTGATGACCACAATCGTCTTCATGGATCTCACGAAAGATTTCTTGACCTTCTTCGAGGGAAACACACCGCTAAAACGCTCCGAAAACACTACGATGATATAACTCTCCATCCGAAATCGTCATGGACTTAGATTGCCGGGTTATCTGTCGAGCCAGGGTCTCATCCGCTAGCAACTCTCCCCGGGTCTTGTAAGCCAAGAACGGTACTATCCAATCTTTGATGACATGAAGAGCCACTACCAATTGCGCCTCCGGCTCAGGAATAGCTAAATCTTCTTCTGTGGGCAACTAGACAGAGGGGTTATGCAAAACATTCGAAAAGGTGTTAGGTGGCACTGGCTTACGCCGAGACCCCAGCCGGCTTAAAGCATCAGCTGCCTCAGTCTTTCGACGGTCAATGTGTTCCACCGGATAACCTTTAAAATATCCTGCAACGGCATCAACCTCTCGGTGATAAGCCGCCATGAGAGGGTCCTTGGAATCCCACTTGCCAAATACCTGTTGAGCCACTAGATCCGAGTCACCAAGACATCTGACCCGGCTCAAGCTCATCTCTTTTGCCACTCGAAGAACGTGGAGCAAGGCTTCATACTCTGTTGCGTTGTTAGTGCAAGGAAACATCAACCATAACACATAACAAAATGTGTCACCTCGTGGGGAAGTTAGCACGACTCCAGCCCCCGAGCCTTCCAACTGCCTAGACCCATCAAAATGAATAGTCCAATACGTGTTGTCTGGCTTCTCTTCTGGCATCTGCATCTTTGTCCAGTCATTGATGAAGTCAACTAGGGCTTGAGACTTAATTGCAGAACGTGGAACATACTTCAACACATGAGACCCAAGCTCAATTGCCCACTTGGCGACTCGCCCAGTGGCTTCTCTGTTTTGAATAATGTCTCCCAAAGGAGCAGAGCTAACCACAGTGATTGGATGTCCCTAAAAGTAATGCTTAAGCTTCCAACTCGCCATGAACACCCCATAAACAAGCTTCTGCCAATGTGGATATCGTTGCTTAGACTCAATTAGCACTTCACTGACATAATAAACCGGCCGTTGAACCGGATGCTCTTTGCCAGCCTCCCTGTGCTCTACCACAATAGCCACACTAACAGCTCGTGAGTTGGCAGCCACGTATAACAATAGCGGCTCTTTCACAATTGGAGCTGCCAGGACCGGCGGCTCAGCCAGTTGTGCCTTCAGATCCTCAAAAGCAGCGTTCGCAGCATCGCTCCAAACAAAAACATCTGTTTTCTTCATCAACTGATATAGAGGCATAGCCTTTTCCCCTAACCGGCTTATGAACCGGCTCAAAGCAGCCACACGACCCGCCAACCGCTGAACATCATTAACGCATGTTGGTTTGGCTAGGGATGTAATTGCCTTGATTTTCTCCGGGTTAGCTTCAATACCTCGGTTAGACACCAAAAAACCCAAAAGCTTGCCGGTTGGCACTCTAAAAACACACTTGGCCGGGTTAAGCATCATTTTGTAAACCTAGAGATTATCAAAAGTCTCTTTCAGGTATGTGACCAAGGTTTCCTCTTCCCTGGATTTCACCACTATATCATCCACATAAGCATGAGCATTGCGCCCAATTTGATTGTGAAGACAATTCTGCACACACCGCTGGTAAGTCGCCTGGGCACTCTTAAGCCCAAAAGGCATAGACACATAGCAGAAAGCTCCAAAAGGAGTTATAAAAGATGTATTCTCTTTATCCTTGACTGCCATCTTCATCTGATGATAACCAGAATAAGCATCCAAGAAACTCAACCGTGCACAACCCGCCATAGCATCAATGATCTGATCAATACGGGGGAGAGCAAAAGGATCAGCCGGACAAGCCTTGTTCAGATCGGTGTAATCCACACACATACGCCAGGAGCCATTCTTTTTTAGTACAAGCATCGGGTTAGCTAACCATTCGGGGTGAAAGACCTCCACAATGAACCCGGCTGCCAAGAGTCGGGCCACCTCTTCTCCAATGGCTTTGCGCCTTTCTTCATTGAACCATCGGAGAAACTGTCTGATAGGTTTGAACTTTGGATTGATATTAAGAGTGTGCTCAGCGAGTTCCCTCGGGACACCCGGCATGTCTGAAGGTTTCCATGCAAAGATGTCTGGTTCTCACGGATGAACTCGATGAGTGCGCTTTCCTATTTCAGATCCAAGTTTGCGCTGATAATGAACTGCTTGGATGAGTCGCCAGGTACAAAGTCAACCATCTTAGTGTCATCAGCTGATTTGAATTTCAACTCCGGCTCATGCTCTGTTGTCGGTTTCTTTAATGACGTCATGTGTGCCGGGTCAACATGATCCTTGTAAAATTTTAACTCCTGTGTTGCACAAACAGATTCAGCATAGGCAACATCACCTTCTTCACATTCCAAGGCTATCTTCCGGCTACCATGTACTGTAATGGTGACTTTATGACCCGGCATTTTGAGCTGAAAATATACGTAACACAGCCGAGCCATGAACTTGGCATAAGCCAGCCGCCCAAACAGAGCATGATATGGGCTCTTGATCTTAACCACCTCAAAGGTTAAGTTTTCCGCTCTGGAGTCATACTCATCCCCAAAGGCTACTTCCAGCTCAATCTTACCAACTGGGTATGCCGACTTACCAGGTACCACACCGTGAAAAAACAGTGTTGGATTGTTTAAGATTTTTATCAGTCAATCCCATCTAGCGGAATGTCTCATAGTAGAGGATGTTGATGCTGCTGCCTCCATCCATGGGTACCTTAGTAAACTTGTATCCACCAACCTGAGGTGCCACTACCAAAGCCAAGTGACCCGGATTATCAACCCGGGGTGGGTGATCCTCTCTGCTCCACACAATAGGCTGCTCTGACCAACGTAGATAATGTGGAATCGCTGGCTCAATGGCATTGACAGCCCTCTTGTGAAGTTTCTGATCCCTCTTACGTAAACTGGTGGTAATTACATGATACTGCCCACTACTCAGCTGCTTCAGGTTGCTCTGCTAACCGGATTGCTGCTGCTGATTTCCTTGGCCGGGTTGCTGATTATATCCTCATTGGTGACCAGGATAACCTTGACCTTGAAAACCTCCTCCGCCTGAACCGGCGCCCGGGCCCTGAAAGCCGCCTCCACCTGAACCGCCACCTGGGCCGTGACCCCCATCAAATGCATTTGAATTTTTAAATGCCTTCATGATCATGCAATCTTTCCACAGGTGAGTGGCTGGCTTCTATCAGGTGTCATGCTTTGGACAAGGTTCATTCAACAATTGCTCAAGAGTGGGACCTGACCCGCCTGCTTCAGAGGTTCAAAATGGCAATTTTTCTCCAACATCAAAACTGCTGAGCCAGCATCCATCTTATCAGATGAATGTATTATCTCCTTGACCCGGCACACCCAATGGGTTGTAGATTCACCATCCTCTTGCTTGCAATTGGTCAGGTCCACAATCGACATTGGCTGCTTACACATGTCCTTAAAGTTCTGGATGAACCATGCTTTCATCTCTGCCCATGAGCCAATAGAATTGGGTGGCAACCCCTTCAACCAAGTCTGAGCTGTTCCATCCAACATCATGGTAAAATACTTGGCCATTGCAGCGTCGCTAACCTCCAATAACTCCATAGCCATCTCATAACTCTCAATCCACGCCCCCGGCTGTAGGTCAGCCGTGTACTTAGGCACCTTACGAGGCCCCTTGAAATCCTTTGGCAACCGCTCATTGCGTATGGCCGGTACCAAGCAAGGCACGCCTCCGGTTCTTGTGGCCACTCCTGCCTCAACTGAGGTTGCTTGATAAGCCGGAAAGGTTTGATGAGCTGCCTGCTCTGCAGCTATTTGAGTAGCTCGTTCCACCTCTTGACGAATCCTCTCTTGATCCGCCAAGTTAAGGGCTCCAGCCCGCACCGGCTCATGCCTATATGGCCGGTTGTGGCGTTGAGCATTACTTGACATCTCTGCAGACTCCATGTGCCTACTGTAACTCGGGCTCTGACTTGGCGAGGAGTTGAATGAATCTTGTCTCGACTGTAGGAGTATGCATCCTGCTGGGCCAGGGCTGTTTGAAGTAGTTCTCTTACCCTCCGGGTTTCAATTGCTGCTCGCGAGTCGCCTTCCATTGGGAGAGCCGCCAAACGAGCCGACGCTACGATGAGGTTTTCCAGAGGGTTGGAGAAGTGACTCAGAGGTGTTGACACATAAAGAGGAGGACCTATATTTATACGAGGTGGCTCCATGGCGTGTGGCTGAACTGGTGCACCGGGTGTCGTGACCCGGTTTGCCTCCGGCGGGTTGCTCCCCCCCAACCCCGGGTGTATGGAACAGGTTCCTCGGATCCAACGTTAGAGGTAGACGCGACTGAGTTTTCGGATGCCTCCTCCTCATGACCTCGTTTGATGCGTTAAGATCCACCGAGAGCCGGATAGTTTCTGCTTGAAGCTGCTGAGCACGAGCATCCAGAGCTGCTCGTTCTGCTGCCATCTGGGTTTCCTTTGTGGCTAGATTTTACTTAGCTTGCACCATCTCCTCCCGCACGCATGCCACTTCTGCGTCGTGCTGGGTTTTATCTGCCGGCTCTACCATGGCAGTTAACAGAGTCGTCAACCTATCCATGAGGTCCATTAAAATCTGAGCCGGGGGGCGTGCGGGGTCTCCTGACCTGGCTACTGCTGACCCGGTAGTTGCTGCTGCCGCTGCAGTAGAGTTCTGCCTGGGCTGCGTCCCCGCCATGAAGACTCCGACCCAATTCAGTGGCTCAAGGGGGTCTGGAATACTGCTGCCATCGGAACAGCCCCCGAGCATGTCATCTCGCAGCTAGTACAATGAGTCCTTCTCACCTATTGATGATGCAGTATCAGAGCAGATGGCCGTCTCCCCGCCTTCCACCGATCCTTTGGAGTATTCACCGTCGTGGATGCAGCCTACGAAGGCATGTTTCATGACAGATTGAACACGGGTGGTCCTGGTGCGCTGAGCCGTTTCAATGAGGTTGGTGTGGACGTCCGGGTCAGGGCCTGACTCGCCGATCCGGCCGATGAAGACATGAATTCCACCAAAGGGGACCCGGTACCCGTACTCGATTGAGCCGGCCTCGGGGCCCCAGCCTTCGTCGTTGATGTACAGCTTGCCACGACGACTCTTGGTCACCCATCCCACAGCGTATCCCTTGAGCCCTTCGAAGTTGCCCTTCAAGAACTCAAATTCACCGTGCGCCAGCCCCACGGTGGGCGCCAACTGTCGTGGAGTTGACACGGCAGATGTCCTAGAGCAAGGACTTAGTCATAGGGCCATCGCACTAGGAAGCTTAAAGGGGTTAATCGGGACAAAGGACACGAGAAAGTTTTTATACTAGTTCGGCCGCTTACGATGAAGGTAAAAGCCTACGTCTAGTTGGGTTTGGTATTGCTGAAGTTTCGATCTCCAAGGGGCTCAACTCACCGGTTTGGTTCTCGATTATGTTCTTTCTTGTCCTAAGCCGCCACCGGGTTGTCCCCTTATATACATGGGTTGACGCCTGGTGGCCTACAGAGTCCCGGTCGGCTCATAATCGTGTCCGGCTCGGTGACTTCCTTTACATGCCTTTCTTTACAAGTCTTTCCGTACATATGGCGGTTTACAGTATCGGGCTTTAAGCCAGCCCCAGGCCTTTGGGCCTTCTATATGTTTAATAAACTATCATCTTGAATGTATATTGGGCTTCTTATGTAACCCGCCATTAGGGCTGACCCGGCCCCTCTTGGGCTGGTCATACTGGTAGTAATATCCCCAACACTACTGGTAGACCGCCTGTCAAGTTTCGTGTCATTTGGAGTTCGTTTGATACTCCAACGATTAACCGAGGAACCGGAAAGGCCTCGTGTGTGTTGCAGCCCAACACCCCTCGAAAGTGGCCCAAAACCCATCCAAACCCCCTCCATCCGCTCGGCCATTCGATCACGATCGCGTGGCCGAAAACCGCACTCCATTTGGACTCTCCTAGCTCCGAGAACCTATATAAACACCTCCCCCTCCGAAAATCCAGATCCCGAAACCCTAGCCCCGCTCCCCTCGTGCCGCCGGACGAGATCCCCGCTGAGGGAGTCCTGGATTAGGGGGTGTTCGGATAGCCGAACTATACCTTCAGCCGGATTCCTGGACTATGAAGATACAAGATTGAAGACTCCATCCCGTGTCCGGAAGGGACTTTCCTTGGCGTGGAAGGCAAGCTTGGCGATACGGATATTCAAATCTCCTACCATTGTAACCGACTCTATGTAACCCTAACCCTCTCCGGTGTCTATATAAACCGGAGGGTTTTAGTTCGTAGGGGAACATACACATCAACAATCATACCATAGGCTAGCTTCTAGGGTTTAGCCTCTCTGATCTCGTGGTAGATCTACTCTTGTACTACCCATATCATCAATATTAATCAAGCAGGACGTATGGTTTTACCTCCATCGAGAGGGCCCGAACCTGGTTAAAACTTCGTGTCCCTTGCCTCCTGTTACCATCCGGCCTAGACGCACAGTTCGGGACCCCCTACCCGAGATCCGCCGGTTTTGACACCGACATTGGTGCTTTCATTGAGAGTTCCTCTGTGTCGTCGCCGTCAGGCCCGATGGCTCCTACGATCATCAATGGCGATGCAATCCAGGGTGAGACCTTCCTCCCCGGACAGATCTTCGTCTTTGGCGGCTTCGCACTGCGGGCCAATTCACTTGGCCATCTAGAGCAGATCGAAAGCTACGCCCCTGGCCGTCATGTCAGATCCGGAAGTTTAAACTACATGACTGACATCCGCGGGGACTTGATCTTCTACAGATTCGAACCACTTCCGAGCATGCCGCATTGTCATGACGAGCATGATCTAACTCTGCCGCCGAACAGTGCCCTGGAGGCCGCACCCGCACCGGCTCCGACCCTTAGTTCGGAGTCAACTGCGCCGATCGAGGATGGGCAGTTGGACGCCACCTCGAGGGCTGCGATCCAAACGGCGATTGAGCCGAACACCAGCCCTGTACTCTGCGAGACTCGTGACTCCATGGAGCCGGATTCTTCTCCGGACTCCGAACCCTCCGCGCCCCTGCCAATCGAATCCGATTGGGCGCCAATCATGGAGTTCACAGCCGTGGACGTCTTTCAGCACTCGCCTTTCGGTGATATCCTGAAGTCACTAAAGTCTCTTTATCAGGAGAACCCTGGCCGGACTACGGTCAGCAAGGTTGGGGTACGGACGATGAAGAAATTCAAAACCCACCCACCACCCACTTCGTAGCCGTTGTCGACGACTTAACCGACATGCTCGACTTCGACTCCGACGACATTGACGGTATGGACACCAATGAAGGAGACGATGAAGAACCAGCGCCTATTGAGCCCTGGAACACCACCTCGTCATACGACGTATACATGGTAGACGCACCAAAAGATGACGACGAAGAGCGCAAGGACGCACCAAAGGATTGTTCCCTCGAAAAGTAGTCAAAGCGGCGACGCAAGCGCCGCCCCAAATCCCGCCTTGACAGAAATAGCGATCACACAGACCCAGCGCTGGAGCAGGGCGAACCACTGCCAGACAACGGCAATCCGGATAATCAAACCGAACAAACAAACCCTATTAAGGATAATGGTCCGGACGATATAACACCGGACAGGCACCTGGAGCAGCAGAATGCCCGTAAAAGGCTTGTTGCCACCGTGAGGAGCATTAAAAAGCATAAGCGAAGGATCAAGGCCGCTCAAGACACACTCCAATTCAGATGGAGAAAAATACTCAACACTGCAGCAAGGTACGGTGACAATCGCCCCTCCAAGAGCTACCCAAAGCAGAATCTGCTACCTGAATTCGATGAGGAGGCCGCAGACCCCCCACAACCAAATATCAAAGCAGCCACCTAGTCCGATAGACGACCCCTCTACCAACACAGAGCGGCATACAACGCCGCTCACAATACAACATGCGACCCAGGCGAGGGTTCGCACCCAAAGGACGGCGCAACAAGATCCATCTATGGACCACGCAAGCGGCCCCCAGCATACAATGCAACACAACAAATATCCGAACAATGTGGTACACCCAACTATAGGGGTGCCGCACACCCTCTATGTTTCACTGACGAGGTGTTGGACCATGAATTTCCAGAGGGATTCAAACCCGTAAACATAGAGGCATATGATGGAACAACAGACCCCGGGGTTTGGATTGAGGACTATATCCTTCATATCCATATGGCTCGGGGAGATGATCTCCACGCCATCAAATACTTACCCCTCAAGCTCAAAGGGCCAGCTTGTCACTGGCTCAAAGGCCTCCCCGAAAGCTCCATTGGAAGTTGGGAAGAGCTCGAAGACGCCTTGCGGGCAAATTTCAAGGGACTTATGTCCGACCTCCGGATGCGGATGATCTGAGTCATATAACTCAGCAGCCCGGAGAGTCAGCCCGAAAGCTTTGGAATAGGTTTCTTACTAAAAAGAACCAGATTGTCGACTGTCCGGACGTCGAAGCCTTAGCGGCTTTCAAGAACAGCGTCTATGACGAATGGCTCGCCAGACACCTCGGCCAAAATAAGCCGAGAACGATGGCCGCATTAACAAACCTCATGACCCGCTTTTGCGCGGGTGAGGACAGCTGGCTAGCCAGATGCAGCACCAGCGACCGCAGTACATCGGAAGTTAGATATGGAAACGAGAAATCACGGTGCAACAGCAATAACAAACGCCGGAATAAAGAAGACAGCACGAAGGGCACGGCAGTAAATGCCGGATTCAAAAGCTCTTGGCCAGGTCAAAAGTCGCCCACTAAAGGCACCAGGGATGAACTGTCCAACCTCAACAAAATTCTGGACCAAGTATGTCAGATCCACAGTACCCCGGGTAAACCTGCTAATCATACCCACAGAGAATGTTGGGTCTTCAAACAGTCCGGCAAGCTCAACGCCGTACACAAGGGGGAGGACACACCAAGTGAAGACGAGGATGAGCCCCCCAAGCAAGACACGGGGGAACAAAAGAAATTCCCACCAGAAGTCAAAACAGTAAACGTACTACACATGATCAAGGGAAAAAACAATGCGGCACCCCCAGGAAAATATACCCAAGTGCCTGTCACCTCGAAGTCCTGCCAATGGTCGTCTCAACTGATCACTTTCGACCATCGTGATTACTCAGCAAGTATCTGACACGCAGGATGGGCTGCCTTGGTATTAGACCCAGTAATTGGCGGATATCACTTCACACGAGTCTTGATGGACGACGGCAGCAGCCTAAACCTAATATACCAGGATACAATCCGCGGGATGGGGTTAGACCCAACAAAAATTCGCTATAGCAATACTACCTTTAAAGGAGTAACGCCAGGCCCAGGGGCTCGTTGTACGGGCTCCCTCCTACTACAAGTTATATTCGGCTCCCCCGATCACTTCCGTAGCGAGCATTTAACCTTCCACATCGCTCCGTTTCAAAGTGGCTATCAAGCACTACTCGGGCGCGAAGCTTTCACTCGCTTTAATGCAATACCACACTACGCCTCCCTCACACTGAAGATGCCCGGTCCACGCGGCATCATTTTAGTGCACAGAAATATCAAGCGATCTCTGTGCGCCGAAGATAGTGAGGTTGCCTTGGCAGCCACACACTAAAGGCGCCCGGACTACCCAAAGCGCCCCATAGGTCATCAAGACCTCAGACACAACTAATCGAGTCCAGCGCCGCTACTTATACCGAATAAATGGTCACACCCCTATTTACAAGGGGCTCAACGCGCGCAGACATGTGGCCATTCCTCCTCATCTTGAATTATGCATAGTTACTTCAATTATCTTTTTGCACGACAACCTTTTTCACATAAATTCCTCTCTTTTACAGACGATCATCGTGCCACACCCGTCCAGGATATGGCACAACGGAGACACAGGCTCAGACGTGCAGCAGGGACCCCCTCCAAGGATTCTTTTTAGATTAAGACCCTGCATAAACCTTTTTTACTGTCTCTTGTTGATACATATCCACCGTTGAGAAGGATGCTGACGTCTTGGCATGTGGCCACGCCAGAAAAATGCACGTACCTGGACATAAGGGGCTTCTTACGAAGGCCATTATTTAGGCCCGATTTATACCACAAAGACCGAATACCTTAGGGAGTGTTCGGCGTCGCGAGTTTGGCCCTATATGCATCAGCTCCGAATCATTGTCTTTGGTCAAATGTTGGGTTTGCCCGGCTTCTGTGTTTTGGTACCTTACGTTCCGCTTTACCGGCTAAGGTAGCACCAGGAGAACTAATGCGATTGTGCCCCGGTTCATCCGGATGAGCACCTCAGTAGAGAAAGCCGAAAACTGACTGTCCTGATCTAGCGCGAGACTGGTCAACCACTCGATGACCTATGGGAATGTTAGAATTCCTCTACCTTAACGAAGGGCCGCTTTCCGGCCAGGCATATACGCACCCCGGTATCGGGAGAGTGCGGAGCCACCAAGGGCTATCTAGTAGCCCCACTGTCAAACTCCTATGGCTAAGTGAAAGTGTTAAAGCATTATAGTCTGGTTACCTCGCTCGCTCCGCTATCACCTCCTTAATAGGACCAAGACGTTGGGTTAAGTGTGAACGCGTGTTTTTGCGAACACCTCCGCATTATATGCGTGGGGGTTGAAGCCGACGACTGCAATCTTTCAGGTTATACACATGTATACATAAACGGCCGCCCAGGAGGCATCACATTACTTTCAGGCAAAAGTTTAAAAGTAGCCTTATGAAAATTTATAAAAGCATTCCGCTTACAATGAGATTACATGTCACTCAAACATAATATTTTTTGAGCACTGGGTCTCTATCAAACGAGCACCCTCAAGAACTTCCTCAAAGTAGTGCTCAGCAGCCCTTCGACCTATGGCCGAATCCTGCGCTGCAATAGTGGTAGCATCCATCTCTGCCCAGTATGCTTTAGCACGGGCAAAGGCCATTCGTGCGCCTTCTATGCATGCCGACCTCTTAATCGCATTTATGCGCGGCACCACGTCAAGGAACTGCTGCACCAAGCTGAAATAGCTGCTCGGTTCCGACCTTCTCGGCCATAGCTGATCCACAACAGACCTCATGGAGAGTCCGGACAACCTATTTAGTTCGGCTCATTCGGCTAATTTGTCCGTCAATGAAAGCGGACGCTCGGGAGAAAGGAACTGTTTCCAAAACAGCTGGTCTACTTCACGGTCCGTCCGACCCTGGAAGTATTTGGCTGCATCGGCAGCGCTCGCCGCCAAATCCATATACACATCCTCCGAACTCCATAGCCGATCCAGAGGGGCATACCGTGGATCTCCGAACTTCCTCTGCAGCATAAAGGATTTCCCGGCTACAATATCCCTGGCTTCCCGCAGCTCCTCCTTCTTTGCCCTCATAGCAGAACAGAGGTCTTTTCTCGTTGCAGCAGCCTTCTCAAGGTCCGATGCCTTCGCCTGGTTTTCCTTTTCAAGAGCCCGGCAACGGTCGACGGCGGCTTTTAATTCTACGGCCATATTAGCCATCTTATCCCGGCTCTCGCCATGCGCGGCCTTCTCGGCTCGCAACTCTTCGGCCGCCTTCAAAGCAGCCACATTACCCAATCTTGCTTGTTCTTTGGCTCGTGCAAGTTCCACCCCCAAGGCTTCAACAGTGGCAGCTCCATCTGCAGTAATAACATGTTAAATATATTGGCTTCAAGATGCTCTTACTATGAGGCGTTTACTAGATAATAACACCTACCCTGCGCCTCGTCAAGCCTTTTATTAACAAGCTCGATGTCGGCGTCGGCCGCATTCAACTGCCGTTCTAAATGGGCAAACTCGTGAGCCCGGCTAGCCACCGGAGCTTCCATCACCTGCACATAAAGGCAGTATGGTTATTACCTGGGAATATGATCCTCTGTTCGCCGTCGTTTCTGACGACGACCAGAGTCTCAGGGGCTACTATCTATACAGGGCACACCTATTATGTGCAGGACTATCATACACTATTTTGCGTACCTCAAAGCCTGTCAGTAGACTCATCAAAGCTTTATGCAATCCGCTTTCGGCGTACGAGATTCTCTCCATCACCGTATTCATCAACACATGGTGTTCATCTGAGATGGCCGCTCGCCCCACCAACTCCCTTAGAACATCCGACCGCACACTAGACGGTGCCGGACTCGTTTGTCTGCTCTCTTCGGGAGCCGGACACTGGGAACTTCGGGGGTCGACGGGATTATCTTCTGGCCTCGCCGGACTCGGAGAGGCCCTCCGCGACGACACTTCAGGGTCGCCCGCTTCCGAAGCGGAGGAGTTCGGAGGAGGCGTTTCGCTCTCCATCATCTCTAGAAGAAGATCCCTCGAAGACGAGCTCATTTGAGAGGGGCTAAGGCCCGAACTACAAAGATACATGCAGTGGTTATCTTCCCAGAAGAAAAGACGACATATCTGTACTATGAAAGTATTTTGGGTCACTTACGACTCGTGGGAGAATTGATCCTCCCGCGGACTCTATGCGGAAACCGCACCCCCAGGGTAGGACCCTCTGTGGGAGACTTATTCTCCCGTTTGGAAGCTTCGGCTTCCGAATCCCCGGACGCAATCCTTTTCCTCTTCTGGTCGACTTCCTTCATGGAGACCCTCGCTAATTCGGCTAGAGCGGCCAGCGTTTGGGGCCCGCGACCACCCGCATTTTCCTTCAAGGGCTCCGGGCAAGGTGCGGCCTGGAGCATCTTTTCCAGTATCAGATTTTCCAAACCCTCAGGGAGGGGGGCCGAGCACCGAATCAACTTCGCCTTCGTTCGCCAGTCCTGGTCAAAAGGCGGACTCTCAGAAATAACTTCGCATCAAAGGAGAGGTAGTATGCTCGGTCGGAAGATGCCTTACCTGTTCGGCAGCGCGGTTGCTACTCAGACCCGCGTCCTTGGTGATTTCCGGACACTCCACTTGAGGTTCGAAGAACGACTTGTACATCTCCTCGTGCGTCAGGCCGAGGAAATTTTGAATGGTGTGCGGTCCCTCGGGATTAAAATCCCACAAGCAAAGAGGCCGGCGTTTGCAAGGCTGGACTTGGCGAACCAGCATAACTTGTGCTACCGCAACCAAACTGAAATCTCCATTAAAGAGATCTTGAATGCGGCTTTGCAGTATAGGCACGTCCTTGGCCGGACTCCAGCTCAATCCTCTGCTAATCCATGACATCAGTTGTGGTGGAGGGCCCGGGCGGAAGACAGGGTCGGCCGCCCACTTGGCACCTCTAGGAGCTGTGATGTAGAACCACTCATGTTGCCACAATTCAGACACCTCTGGAATGGAACCTTTGGGCCATGCAGCTCTCATCATCTTGTGTATTGAGGCACCTCCACACTCCGCATGTTGCCCCTCGATCATCTTCGGTTTTACTTCAAAGGTCTTGAGCCATAAGCCAAAGTGAGGGGTAACCCGGAGGAAGGCCTCGCACACAACAATAAATGTCATGATATGAAGAAAGGAGTCCGGAGCTAGATCATGGAAATCTAGCCCGTAGTAAAACATCAAGACCCTGACAAAAGGATCCAATGCAAGGCCTAGACCTCGGAGGAAGTGGGAGACGAACACGACACTCTCGTTGGGTTCGGGGGAGGGGACGGCCTGCCCCTGGGGAGGCAGCCGATGCAGAATCTCAGCGGTCAGATATCTGGCCCCCCTCAACTTTTTGACGTCTTCTTCTGTGACGGAAGAAGGCACCCATCAGACTTGAAGGCTAGATCCGGACATGACTAAAGGTTCAGAGCACCTGACCTGAACCTTGGGCGTTTGAGCTTGAGGTGGGGGAAGGATTCGATTGAGCACGGGAGGGAAAAATAAAAGGCCTCGTCCCTTTATAAAGAGGGTGGATATCGAGCGTCCTCCCCGTGTCCGTTTGGACTTGCCTATGATCTAGGAGTCCTAGAAGCGGTTGGGTTACCCACGCCCGTATTGATGAGAATCCCGGAATAAGGGGACACGATCTCTGATTTAACAAGACGTGCCAAGGAAACTGCCTCGCATAATGCGCTAAGATGGGGCAGTAAAATGGTTCAAATAAAAGCTTGGTCGTGGTGTGATGTCACACTACGGAGTACGTCAGCAGATTAGATTTGTGTAAATATTATTCTCTCTATGCCAATATGTGGAAACTTATTTTGCAGAGACGGACACTATCTTTGTGTTCAAAATCTTCTATGAAGTACTTGGAGGAGGAACCCGCCTTGCAATGCCGAAGACAATCTGCGTGCCGGACTCGTCGTCATTGAAGCCTGGTTCAGGGGCTACTGAGGGAGTCCTGGATTAGGGGGTGTTCGGATAGCCAAACTATACCTTCAGCCGGATTCCTGGACTATGAAGATACAAGATTGAAGACTCCGTCCCGTGTCCGGAAGGGACTTTCCTTGGCGTGGAAGGAAAGCTTGGCGATACGGATGTTCAGATCTCCTACCATTGTAACCGACTCTATGTAACCCTAACCCTCTCCGGTGTCTATATAAATCAGAGGGTTTTAGTCCGTAGGGGAACATACACATCAACAATCATACCATAGGCTAGCTTCTAGGGTTTGGCCTCTCTGATCTCGTGGTAGATCTACTCTTGTACTACCCATATCATCAATATTAATCAAGCAGGACGTAGGGTTTTACCTCCATTGAGAGGGCCCGAACCTGGGTAAAACTTCGTGTCCCTTGCCTCCTGTTACCATCCGGCCAAGACGCACAGTTCGGGACCCCCTACCCGAGATCCGCTGGTTTTGACACCGACACCCACCGACGAACATGTCCGCTGTTGCCGTCTGGCTGCTCCAGGGCTGACATGTGGCGCATCCGCCGCCCCCGCGCCGCCGGCCCGCCAGGCCCGGGGCAGGTCCCCGAGCCCGCGAGCTCCTCTGCCGCGCGCCACCGCCTCCTTGCCCACTCCGGCGCTCTGCCGCTCGCCGTCCGCGCCGCCCGCGCCGCCGGAGCTCCCCGCTGCCGCGCTCCACCTCCCTGCCTCGACCGCGACCGGATCCTGCCGGATCCGGTGAGATCCGGCCCGGACCCGCCTTCTCCGGCGAGCTCCTCCATCCTCTCCGGCCACCGTGGCATTGTTCTGGCGATCCTTGATCCACGCGCCCGAAACCATAGATATGGGATTTCGGAGGTGATTTTCCCTAAGTCCCTAACATTTTGAAGCTCTGTTCATCGCATCATAACTTCTCATCCGTAGCTCCGTTTTGTGCGTGCCATATATCAAAATGTTCATCTGGATGTGCTCTTCATTTTGTTCCATTGTGCCATGCTTGTTTGAGTCCATCTTGATGCGCGAATTGTTGATGCAAGAGTGCTATAAAATGTTAGTTCCTGATTCTTATCAGTTTATGAGCATTTGTCGTTTTTGCCACGATTATTGTGTGCTGCATATGAACTTGAGCCTACATGTGTTTTGGGATATGCCATTCCATCTTTACAGGGGTGTATGCCATGTATTTTTGTGGTCAATGTGGTGACTAGCACAAGCATGCAAAGTAGCTCTCGTGATATTGCTGATTTCAGGGACTTAGATTTTCACTAAGTCATTTCCCTGCTGTTATTTTATTGCCATGTGTTCATGTTGCTACAGAGAGATCCATGCCTCTTTGAGTATGTTCAGTAAGGATGATTTGGGCATATGGTTGTGCTCTATCCATCCATGTCCCTGTTTGCATTTATGGAGTTTCCTAGCATGACTCAATATGGCTCTAACATTCCTGGCAGATTGTTTACGTGTTAATCAATTTTGCCAAGGTTGTTGTAGTTGATCCATGCATGATATGATCTTGTTCTTGCTTTTCTTGGCTTCATGATCATGCCTTCTTGATGGTAGTATCCTTAGTTTGTCATGCAATGCCTTGTGTTGAGTGCATCGAGCTCGCAAACATGCCTTCGTAACTCTGTTTTTGCCATGTCCAGTTTTCTGCTAAGTCTGAATCTGTTAACGAAACTTGCTATGTTAACATCGGTGCCATCATGTTTTCTATGCCCTTTTGGCTTATGCTCAGTAAGGGACTTTTGTTATATGCTTTGAGTAGATTCATTCCATGCCTTGTATTTCTATGATCTGATCCTGTAGCATGTTGTTATCTTGCTCTAAACATTGCTTCTTGATGTTAATTCCTGACATGTTAGTATTTTCACTAAGTTTGTGATGTTGTTATCTTTTGCACTTTTGCCATGCTTGTTTGAACCTGCTCTTGTGTGATTTAGCCATCGCTCAGTGTTCATCTTTTGTCAAGCATCTTGAGTAGATCACTACAATTGTGCTTTGTTGCTATGTTGGAGTGCAGTAGCTTAGTTTCTTGTTGCATTCCAGATGGCATCGTGTTGTTAATCACAGATTTGTGCCATTCTTGTTTTGCTTGCCGTTTGCAAACCTTGTCTCTGATTCCTGCGATCTTTATATCGATTTCGACCGGAATCATCCCATCTTTCCAGCGGCACACTTGGTTTGCCAAGTTGAGGCCTGGTTCAATATTTTCCTTCTGGAGCACGCATATGCATTGCATAGCACATCCCGCATATCATGCCATGTTTTGCATCATGTTGCTTGCGCATTGCACCGTGGTTGATTGTTGTTTCCTTTTCTTGTGTTCTTGCCTTGGGTAGAGTCGGGAGACGAGTACGTGATCGAGGAACCCGTTGAGTACGCTTACGAGGACCAAGCTTACGTCAACTCGGAGAACTTTGCAGGCAAGATGACCATACCCTCAAAATCACTTCTATCTCTGCTTGCTAGTTGCTCGCTCTATTTCTATGCCGCAACACCTGTCACTTGCTATATCATGCCTCCCATATTGCCATGTCAAACCTTTAACCCACCTTGTCCTAGCAAACCGTTGTTTGGCTATGTTACCGCTTTGCTCGGCCCCTCTTATAGCGTTGCTAGTCGCAGGTGAAGATGGAGTTTGTTCCTTGTTGGAACATGATTATTGTTGGGATATCATTATTATATCTTGTTTACTTTAATGCACCTATATGCTTGGTAAAGGGTGGAAGGCTCGGCCTTGTGCCCAGTGTTTTGTTCCACTCTTGCCACCCTAGTTTCCATCATACCAGTGTTATGTTCCTTGATTTTGCTTTCCTTACACGGTTGGGTTATAATGGGAACCCCTTGACAGTTCGCCTTGAATAAAACTCCTCCAGCAAGGCCCAACCTTGGTTTTACCATTTGCCACCTAAGCATTTTTCCCTTGGGTTCCATGGACTCAAGGGTCATCTTTATTTTAAATCCCCAGGCCAGTGCTCCTCTGAGTGTTGGTCCAGCCTGTCAGCCGCCGGTGGCCACCAGGGGCAACTCTGGGTTGGCCTATCGGAAGTTTGGACAATACGGTGTGCCCTGAGAATGAGATATGTGCAGCTCCTATCAGGATTTGTCGGCACATACGGGTGGCTTTGCTGGTCTTGTTTTACCATTTTTGAGATGTCTTATAACCGGGATTCCGAGTCTGATCGAGTCGTCCTGGGAGAAGGAATATCCTTCATTGACCGTGAGAGCTTGTGATGGGCTAAGTTGGGACACCCCTGCAGGGATTTGAACTTTCGAAAGTCGTGCCCGCGATTATGGGCAGATGGGAATTTCTAAATATCCGGTTGTAGAAAACCTGACACTTAACTTAATTAAAATGAATCAACAGCGTGTGTAACCGTGATGGTCTCTTTTCGGCGGAACATGGTCTCGTGTTATGCTTGAACGTAAGTAGTTTCAGGATCACTTCTTGATCATGATAGTTTATTGACCGTGCTTTTCTTCTCTCCTCCCTCTCATTTGCATAAGTTAGCCACCATATATGCTAGTGCTTGCTGCAGCTCCACCTCACTACCCCCTTTTCCTACCCATAAGCTTAAATAGTCTTGATCGCGAGGGTGTGAGATTGATGAGTCCTCGTGACTCACAAATTACTTTCAAAACCAGATGCAGGTGCCGATGATGCCAGTCCAGGGGATGCGACCGAACTCAAGTGGGAGTTTGACGAGGATTCAGGACGTTACTATGTTTCCTTTCCAGACGATCAGTAGTGGAGCCCAGTTGGGGCGATCGGGGATCTATCGCATTTGGGGTTGTCTTTATTTTGGTTCGTAGTCAGACCTTAATTGTATTCTGGATGATGTAATGCTATATTTATGTATTGTGCGAAGTGGCGATTGTAAGCCAACTCTTTATCTCTATATTATTCAGTACATGGGATGTGTAAAGATTACCCCCCTTGCGACATGCCTACTATGCGTTTATGCCTCTAAGTCGTGCTCTGACACGTGGGAGATATAGCCGCATCATGGGTATTACATCTTGATAACCCACAACCAAAGAATCAATATTATGATAAGGAAGACTTTGTTGCTAGGAAACACGGAAAGGAAAGAGAGCCTTGTGTTCAGAAACCCATGCCTTTTCCTCCCAAACCATCCAAGAAAAAGGATGATGAGGACTTTGAGCGCTTTGCTGAAATGATTAGACCTATCTTTTTGCGTATGCGATTAACTGATATGCTTAAAATGAATCCTTATACTAAGTACATGAAAGAAATTATTACTAATAAAAGAAAGATACCGGAAGCTGAAATTTCCACCATGCTTGCTAATTATACTTTTAAGGGTGGAATACCGAAGAAACTTGGAGATCCAGGAGTACCCACTATACCATGCTCCATTAAAAGAAACTATGTTAAAACAGCTTTATGTGATCTTGGAGCCGGTGTTAGTGTTATGCCTCTCTCTTTATATCGTTGACTTGATTTGAATAAGTTGACACCTACTGAAATATCTTTGCAAATGGCTGATAAATCAACTGCTATACCTGTCGGTATTTGTGAGGATGTGCCTGTTGTAGTTGCAAACGTTACTATTTTAACGAACTTTGTTATTCTTGATATTCCCGAGGACGATAGTATGTCTATTATTCTTGGAAGACCCTTTCTGAATACTGCAGGGGCTGTTATTGATTGCAACAAAGGCAATGTCACTTTTCATGTTAATGGTATTGAGCATACGGTACACTTTCCGAGGAAACAACCTCAAGTTCATAGTATCAACTCTATTGGACAAATTACATCAATTATTATTGGAGGTTTTGAATTTCCTCTACCTACTGTCAAAAAGAAATATGATATTCTTATTATTGGGGATGTGCATATCCCCGTTGAGGTAACATAGTGGTATTCGAAATTTCTCCGGTTCCAAGTTATTTGGAATGAGTTCGTTAACAAGACTTGATCAACCTTGTTAGTGGATTCCTTTTGATGAGCATGAGATAGATGAAACTAGAAGGCACAACTCTCTGTACCCTCCTTTTACTTTCTGTTATTTATATTAAATAAAATAAAAATAAGTATTTTCCGTATGTTATCTGATTTATCCGTGCAATATAAAAATACCCCGAAAATAAAAGTTCTCCAAATGCCCTGAAATTTAAATATGATTTTTCTGAAATATCTGAGAATATCTGGCACTGAGAACACAGCACAGGGGGCATACACCTGGCCACGAGGGTGGAGGGCGCGCCCTACCCCCTGGGCACGCCCCCTGCCTCGTGGGCCCATGGTGGCCCCCTCCACTTATTCCTGCACCCACACACTCCTTCTTCCTCCCACAAACACGATTATCTAGTTCAAACCCGAGTCCAAGCTCATTTTTCTGCCATTTTCGATCTCCTTGCTCAAAGCACCTCTCAAAAAACTGCTTGGGGAGATCATTCCTTGGTATGTGACTCCTCCATTGGTCCAATTAGTTTTTGTTCTAGTGCTTTATTCATTGCAAATTTGTGCTGCCTAGGTGACCCTGTTCTTGAGCTTGCATGTCAAATTTATATGGTCCCAAGTAGTTCTAATGCATGATATAGGCTCTAGGCACTTGTAGGAGTTGTTGCTGTCCATTTTGTTGATCTTGGCTCACTTTTATTTGAAGTTACTAAAAATTTCAGAAATTTTTCAGAGGAAGAAATGTGTTTAGGAAAATGTACCAAGGTGGCTCTTCAAGGAAACAAGAGCCCAGGCTTGCAATGCGTGATGCTGATGATGAGACACCAAGGGACGCTCTAGTGCGGCCGTGTGAATGGCCTTCAGAGGACTTCATGGATCGAGCGGGGATTAAGGAAGAATTTAATGCATATTTGCGTAACGCTGATCATGTGAGTTTCGAGGAAGAAAAATGCCGTCAGTACCACTATCTCACTAGTTCCTTTGTGAGGAGGTTTGAATTTTCATCTTCACGTAATTCTCAAACTATCCTGTTTGATCTTTATGAAAATTCTTACACTATGGACTTAGAGGATTTTACCACTGCTTGCAAACTTCCACAATGGGGTGGTGTCAGGGAACCTCGCAAATCTGAATTTAGAGATTTTCTTGCTCGTATAACTGTGGGGGAATCTAGAGATATAACACAAGCTACCATAGGGAGCATTCACTTTCCTGCTATATATTATTTTGCTCTCTTCATAGGTAGATGCATTAATGGTAAAGATGAGGCATGTCACATGTGTGTCCCTGACCTCAGTATTCTTAGGAGTGCTGTGTTAGGAGATAAATCTTATAATTTGGGAGCCATTGTTGCACGTAGGTTGCATCTTAATAGATTTAATGGAGATTTCTTTGGTGGAATTTATGCAACTCACTTAGCTGATTTTCTTGGTGTAACTATACGTAATGATGATATTGATTACCTCCTGCTTACCTAGACTTTAATGCTATGGTTCACCACTAGTTTGTCGAGAGGAATGAATCACCTCTCCAGTATCGCTTAATCTTTAACAGACGTCGTGATGTCCGTATTACTCTCCTTGCTCCTGCCTTCTTTGATTATCAGGCAAAAGGAAGACATTTTATTACCAGAGAGGAGGCAGATGAGTACGAGAGGAGGGCGGGGGCGCTCGTCGCCATGCTGTACCTCAGGAGGCGATAGCCGCTGCATCTCAGTACGACCCCAACTATTACTATGGATATCCGCCAGGCCAACCGTGGCCATGGACCAACTTAGGCCAAAAGCCTAAGCTTGGGGGAGTACGTATTTCTCAACGACATTATATTCATGTTCACACACTCATTGCTAGATGTCGGTGCTCATACTTTTTCATTGTACTACCCATGCTAGTTTATTTCCTTTTTATGCTTTCTTCTTGTCTGTTTAATAAACCTTAAGAAAAACAAAAAAATTAGTTGTAGCTTTTAGCTAGTTTTAATTTCCATGCTTGTAGTAGTAATTAAAAAGAAAACCCAAAAACATTTCCTGTTCTTCTTTTTGCTTGTTGGGAGCTTTCCCGTGTATATAGTTTTATTTATTTTCTTTTCTTTGGGGATCGATACGAGAAGACCATAATTAAATTGTTGAAGTGGCTCTTATATGCATCATTGTTGATCTGACAAAAGAGCCCATATTGCCTTGTCTTCTCCTGTTTATTGAATGCTTGCAGATTCCAGCTTAGTCCAATGCATGTGCACTATTATTATTATTCACATCATTCGGTCGTGCAAGTGAAAGGCAATTATGACGATATATGATGGACTGATTGAGATGAGAAAAGCTGGTATGAACTCGACCTCTCTTGTTTTTGTAAATATGATTAGTTCATCGTTCCTCATTCAGCCTATTATGAATAAACATGTTTGCAATGACAATTAGAGATTATAGGTGATTATGCCATGCTTAATTAGATAAGAGCTTCTAATGGTTTACCTTGCGTGCCAACATGTTATTAAAATGGTTGTGATGTGGTATGATAGGGTGGTATCCTCTTTTGAACGATTCAAGTGGCTTGACTTGGCACATGTTAACGCATGTAGTTGAAACAAAATCAACATAGCCTCTACGATATTTAAGTTCATGGTGCATTATATCCTACTCATGCTTGCGATTAATTCTAATGCATATTCATGACTGTTGTCGCTCTCTAGCTAGTCGCTTCCCAGTGTTTTGCTATCCTTCACCTGTACTAAGTGGGAATACTTCTTGTGCATCCAATTCCATAAACCCCAGAGTTATTCCATATCAGTCCACCATACCTACCTATATACGGTATCTACCTGCCGTTCCAAGTAAATTTGTATGTGCCAAACTCTAAACCTTCAAATAAATATCCTACTTTGTATGCACGAATAGCTCATGTATCAACTAGGGTTGTCCGTATCTTCCATGTTAGGCGGGTTATTCTCAAGAGGAGTGGACTCCGCTCCTCACTCACGAGAAAATGGCTGGTCACCGGGATGCCCAGTCCCATGCTTTATGCAAACTAAATCAAAATAATTGCAAACAAAACTCCCCCTGGGACTCTTGTTAGTTAGAGGCACTCGTTGTTTCGAGCAAGCCATGGATTGATGCTTGTTGGTGGAGGGGGAGTATAAACTTTACCATTCTTTTTGGGAACCGCCTATAATGTGTGTAGCATGGAAGATATCGCCATCTCTTGGTTGTTATGTTGACAATTAAAGTATACCGCTCATAATATTATTCATCTCTATTCTAAAACCAAGCTCTGGCACCTCTACAAATCCCTGCTTCCCTCTATGAAGGGCCTATCTATTTACTTTTATGTTGAGTCATCATCCTCTTATTAAAAAACACCAGTTGGAGAGCACCGCTATCATTTGCACTCATTACTTTTAGTTTACATTGAGTATGACTTGAATGGATCTCTTTTACCATGAATTACAATGTCTAGTCAGTCCTTGATCTTTAAAGGTGCTCTACATTTATGTTTTGTGGTCTCAGAAAGGGCTAGCGAGATACCATATGGTTATATCATATTATGATTGTTTTGAGGAAGTGTTGTCATTCGAGATTTATTATTATTGCTCGCTAGTTGATTATGCCATTGATATGAGTAAACATGAGACCTATGTGTTATTGTGAATATGGTTAGTTCATAATCTTTGCTGAAAACTTGAATGCTGGCTTTACATATCTACAACAACAAGAGCAACCAGAGTTTGTAAAAGTTTTTCTTTATCACTTTATATTTATCAACTGAATTGCTTGAGGACAAGCAAAGGTTTAAGCTTGGGGGAGTTGATACGTCTCCGCCGTATCTACTTTTCCAAACACTTTTGCCCTTGTTTTGGACTCTAACTTGCATGATTTGAATGGAACTAACCCGGACTGAGGCTATGTTCAGCAGAATTACCATGGTGTTATTTATGTGCAGAAACAAAAGTTCTTTGAATGACCTGAAACTTCACGGAATGTCTATTTGGGAATAATAAAAAATCCTTGCAAAAGATGAAGACCAGGGGGCCCACACCCTAGCCACGAGGGTGGGGGCGCGTCTGTCCCCCTGGGAGCGCCCCCTACCTCGTGGGCCCCCTGGAGCTCCTCCGACCTCAGCTCCAACTCTATATATTTGCTTTCGGGGAGAAAAAAATCAGAGAGAAGGATTCATCGCATTTTATGATACGGAGCCGCCGCCAAGCCCTAAAACCTCTCGGGAGGGCTGATCTGGAGTCCGTTCGGGGCTTCGGAGAGGGGAATCCGTCGCCGTCGTCATCATCAACCATCCTCCATCACCAATTTCATGATTCTCACCGTCGTGCGTGAGTAATTCCATTGAAGGCTTGCTGGACGGTGATGGGTTGGATGAGATTTATCATGTAATTGAGTTAGTTTTGTTAGGGTTTGATCCCTAGTATCCACTATGTTCTGAGATTGATGTTGCTATGACTTTGCTATGCCTAATGCTTGTCACTCGGGCCCGAGTGCCATGATTTTAGATCTGAACCTATTATGTTTTCATGAATATATGTGAGTTCTTGATCCTATCTTGCAAGTCTATAGTCACCTGCTATGTGTTATGATCCGGCAACCCCGAAGTGACAATAATCGGGACCACTCCTGGTGATGACCGTAGTTTGAGGAGTTCAAGTATTCACTATGTGTTAATGCTTTGGTCTGGTACTCTATTAAAAGGAGGCCTTAATATCCCTTAGTTTCCATTAGGACCCCGCTGCCACGGGAGGGTAGGACAAAAGATGTCATGCAAGTTCTTTTCCATAAGCACATATGACTATATTCGGAATACATGCCTACATTACATTGAGGAATTGGAGCTAGTTCTATGTCACCCTAGGTTATGACTGTTACATGATGAACCGCATCCGGCATAATTCTCTATCACTGATCCATTGCCTACGAGCTTTCCATATATTGTTCTTCGCTTATTTACTTTTCCGTTGCTATCATTACCTTTTGCTACCGCTACCACTACTATCATATTACTTTGCTACTAAACACTTTGCTGCAGATATTAAGTTTCCAGGTGAGGTTGAATTGACAACTCAGCTGCTAATACTTGAGAATATTCTTTGGCTCGAATCAATAAATTTGGGTTGAATACTCTACCCTCGAAAACGGTTGCGATCCCCTATACTTGTGGGTTGTCATACTCCATCGGTTTTTCTCTTTATCGTGCAACTGTTCACTTACCACAGATGAGCTTTCTTGTATGTCGACAGGCGCCGCAACCGTAGCACGGGAGCCGCTTCAGCGACAGCCGGCCCAAAGTCAACCGCAACATGAGCACCATCGATGATCCTTAGCTATCAAGTATGCCAACGATACCCATACGCCACCGAGAATCAGGTACTATTATCCAACGAACGGCGCCTATGTTCACTTTCTTAGCATAAGCACCGCACCTTTGAATTTCTTCAGGACATCATTCAGTTTTTCATGAGATGCATTATTCTGCTTGCACCTGTAGGGCCATACTTCTGGCAGTGAACATGTTACATGTGCTAAATTACATACCAGTGCACATATAGTTAATATGCTTTAGTTTTGTCCTAAGTATTACTGTACTTCCTATATATCACTGCTTACTATTTTACTTCGTGCATGCTATATTTATGATAATGGTGTTGTTCTGATGCCACCTGTTGGTTCCATCAGAGTGCTTCATGTTCTCTATGCTTAATTACACATCAGCAAGCTAGCATGTGGTTCCGCTGGTTTTTGTTCGTTTTACCCTACATTTTCTTATGCTAGCTATTACATCACTGCTACGAGCCTCTGTTCATTACTTTTTTGTGTGTTCTTGATCTTCCCAAGTTGCATGACTAATTTGATGCTTCTATTAATTATGGAGCTGCCAACCCCATCAAGCAAAATATTTGTTCTTTTGGGGTTGGCACCTCGAACAAGCATAAAAATAGAGGGAAGCAGATATATTGTCGTGTATGCACACACCCTTCTTTCATTAGTTTAGATGAACCATTGATGATCAATTTGAACCAGTGCATGCGATTAAAATTAATTTTACCTAAGTAGAGGGTGCAGAATAAACTACAACAAGTAGATTTGCAACCACAGGATGCCGACGATATCTTCAAAGAACATTGCAACAGCTGCGAGGCTTCACACCAACATATGGTAAGCCAGTGTGTTTCAGTACATGTGAAATGTAATGTGTGTGGGCTGCTTTCTTGGCTTGTGCCCTCAACCTGTAATCCTATAGAATAACAAATAGTTCAGTTGTCTGCTTTGCTGTATTGCTTGATTCGAATGCTTGTTTGTTACTTGTTACGCTATACCTGAGTTGGCCAATATGTCAGCAGTGTATGTTGTACTATCGTAAAGAAATGCATGCCTAGTTCATTTGATTCCTTAACTTTTCCTCTAAACTTCATCACAAGACTGTCTTCATAGTTTATATGAGGCCACACTGTTAAGTGCTTTCTCAGATTATTTCAACTGCTTAGATGCCTTGGCAACTTAAATATATCGGTGGTACACTCCCTTTCAACTAGGGATGTCAACTGGGTCCCGTTTAATCCCGATTAAAGTCCACTAGTGGTATGATAGTTCAAAAGAGTTTTTGTTTTTTGAGGAAAATGAACCAGGGAGCTAGCAAAAACTAACTAGATGGGACTGGCGGATGTCGTTTATTTGCCACTTACGTCCCTAGTTTCATCTTACCATTTTAATTTCTTTTCGGCTGATGCTGCTTCGAACCATTTAAATATAGCTTGCCATGCTCGGCAATAATTTGTATGTCGTTTACCATGTAAGCTTACTACCTGGATCATGCGATAACTATCTCTTACTTATGTCCAGCGGAAACCTTTCAGGATGCCGTTCACACTAAGACACAATGTACAATCCCAGAATCTATTTGTGGAAGCAGTGCGCCATCCATGTTACTAGATGGTAGTAGTTCAGAGGCAACACAGCCGGAGAGCAGTCTGAGCACATATATTTTAGTTCTTGAGGCTCTACTAGAGGCAGAAAGAGATGGTGTGGCTGCCATGAATGAGGTAATCTCGACCTTGAAGCTGGAAATTATGCAATTAGCTGCACGCATTATGCAAGCAACCCAAGAATTGGAGGAAGTTAGAATGTTGCATTTGAAGACGGAGGAGGTCCTGCTGCTTCTGCTATGTGAAGCCCAGGGTAATCCCAGTTCTTCATCAGATAGCAGCTGAAATTGTCATTAGATTATTTACTTTCATGTTGTGTCATGTCTCTGAATGGATTATGTTGTAAGACCCCCTATGTTGTCCATGTGTTGTAATGATCTGGATTTTTTAGGCGAGGTAATCCTCAGTACTTGTATGATTGACATAAGGTGAAATGTTTTTCGTGTGAGCATATTGTATTGGATGAAATAACTGTTTGACTCAAAGTGTACCCAACCTAATGAATTCGAAGATCACGGCATTTCTAAATCATAATCATATATAAAGGTGGAATAAATCTTTGTTGTGGTTTTGAAGAAATAAATAACAAAATGTAGAATTATCTGTGGATATTCGTAATCGAATAAAATTTGGATTTGGATTTAGTTGCGAGGGCCCAGGGCAAACGTGAATCCTAATTCTCCCAAGTTTTGAACGAAGGGGCTAAACACCCACTATCATTTGTGGGCTGCCCGAAGCAAGTGTTTGCGAGATGGAAATTACTGTCTACCCCTGACACTTGGCATCCTTATCAACCGGATTTACCCTACTATCGATAGGGGTAGAATAGTAACTTCAATCAGACGTGACATGATGGCCTCTGAGCCCATTCAGACACGGTGGGCGCCAAACATGGGCGGCAAAACACATTTGATTCAAGCTCGTCCGAAAGACATGTGTCTCTCCCTCCATTTCCCCATTCATCCATGATGGGAGGCAAAACAAACTCTCCTCGTCCGAAATCGATGTAGGCTAATATTTTAAATAGGGGCAGATGTGTAACTTCCCTCAGACGTGACACAACCGCCCTACCTGTGAGCCCCGTTCATACACCGTGGGCGCCAACCGTGGGCGGCAAAACACCCTCTCCTCGCCCGAAAATCGTTACCGACAAATATTTGGGAGATTCGAGATTACCATACTATCCCCAACCGACGTGATGTCCGAAATTTTAAACGGGGCATAAGTTCGTAACGTTCCCACATTTCAGACAAGCGCGTGCCAAAGTTTGAGATCCCCCCTCCCCCTCCATTTCCCCGTTCATACACTGTCGGCGCCACGACAACCTCCCCACTGCGGCAAGCCTCCTCCGTCCGCCACCCCATCCTTCACCTTGCTGGAGCTGCTACCCCTACCCCGTCGTCCACTGCAAGAGATGGATGTCTCTCATCCATGACGTCGGACCAAGATCCTTTCACCGTGTCATCTCGCTTCATCGGCGCCGTCGTCCACTTTGCCCTTGCCGGTCCTACGACCGCCTCGTCCACGGCAACATGATTTGTCCCCCAACCCGGCCGTCTGCCATCTAAAGTCTTCTTCTCCGCCACCAACGGCCATCGCACCTGCAGCACCCTCAACGTATTAGCAGTGGCCTACACGGCGTCGCAAGAGAGGTGGTACTCTTCCATATGTGCTTAAGTTATTGATCTCACCCGGAAAATAGATCTTAAATTGTTTATTATACTTTTCTTATCCGTACCAAATCGTAGTGGCTAGTTGAATGCAAACATTGGTTGTGTAGTAGCTTTGTCCGGTTTGCACCTTCAGATTTGCCATGTCACGGTCACTATACTCGTAAAGCTTATGGTTTCCCCCCTTTATCTTCACTACCATCATCGTAGGTGCTTCCCTGCTTCATGTCGTGTTAGCACTGCTCCTCAAGACCTCAGCACATCAAACGAAACAACATGCCACTCATAATTCCAAAGCTTACGTGTTAAAATACGGATCTGATATAATGCTCATATTACTAAAACAAGGAATGTTTAATTGGTCACCTAATGTTCCTATATTCATTTCGAAAAGCATGTGCGCCACCCACTGGTCCAGCTAGTTCCACTTTCCTGATTTTACTCTTGATGCTTAGGGTTTTCCCCTTTTATCTACTCTACTATGATCTGCGTAGGTGCTTTCTGTCATACTAGCATTACTCCACCCTTCAAGCTAAACAACACAGCACTCAAAATTCCAAAGCTTACTTGTTCAAATATGATTGTGATATGATAATGATATTAGTTAACAGACACATTTAATTGGTTAGCTAAAGGTCCCACTTGAGTTTCCAAATGCATGTTGCGACATATAGAGAGACAGCAGAATTGCATTTCTTTGTCACTTGTTGACTGTACTTTCTTGTTCATACCAAATCTTAGTTGTTATTTCAAAGCAAATATCGGTTTCTAACTACCCTTTGTGCGGTTTGCAGCTTCAGATCTGCCATCCCACTGCCATGGTCAACACTATACTCATCATGCTTACAGTTTCCCCATTTTATGATGACCACGATCAGCCTACGTGGTTCGTGTCGTAATAGCACTGCTCCACCCATCGAGCTAAACAAGCTTAGTTGTACAAATTCAAATCTGATATTATGCTGATATTAGTAAAACTGAGAGATGTTTAATTGGTCAGCTAAATTTTCCTACTTTAGTTTCGAAATGCATGTGAGCCACATATGGAGAGACCGGAAGGAATAGTATTTCTCTGTGTGCTCTGGTTCATCATGGGTGGCCAACCGACATTGTATAGAAAGACTTGTAATATCTTCAATCTGCTTGCTCTTCTTCTCTTCTTTAAGATGATCCTCTTCTCTTGTGGTCAACTGGTCAGATCGAGTTATCCTCCCTTAGTATATTTTGAATCTGTCAGGTCAGGTCGACTTGTTCTTCTTTACTATATGTTGAAGCTGTCATCTGCGAAGTATCATCACTTCTGGAGCTCTCATATTTTGAGTAGTGGGCCACATTATATTAATGCACACACCAAATTATAGCATGCATGTCACCTCTTAGAAGAATTGCAGAGATAGCACAAAGGGGTTTACAGGGAGGAAGTATTGGATTAGAATCACTTCTGCATTACAAAGATATTCTCACTTGTTTTTATGTTTCCATGCATGTCAGGTATTGAACATTACCAAAATGAATATGAGAATGGGCGCACGAGAGGAATATTGCGGAACGATCCACTGGCTAACAAACTTGGCATGGTGGAGGATGGCCTATCTTATTCACCCATCAAGGTGCATGCTCTGACTTGGCAAGGTTGTATTGGTCGCACATATTTTGCGTCTGACCTCTTGCATTACTTCTACTTTGTTACACCATCTGCTTAGTTTAAGCATCATATATGAGTATATGCCATGCCTATCCATTTTCTGTACCTATTCCATGTGTCGTCATACTATGTTTTTCCAGCCAAATGTTGTTCTTTCGTAATGGATGTCCAAAAGGAAGAGGGTGATTGCATATCCTCAAGGAGTAGAAACTAGGTATTTGGAAAAGGTAGTGATACCTGTTAAATCAGATAGATCAGCAGCCACAGAAAACACAGGCCCAACTGTAACAGACTTTACCCCTACTCCAGTGGCCAAACCCCTATTAGAACTGTTGACAGCCCAGCATCAGGTACTATCTATGATATCAATTCAAAATGTGAACTCCTAAATTTCTGCATGTGCCTTACCTTCTCTCTTGTATGAAAACTAATTTCAGATGAATCTCCTTGCTCAAAGGATCATAGGATCTCACGACAATACTGGGCTCTACATTGCTCTTGCCAGTACCTCTTGCCGTTTGTCAGCATACTTACACTCATTGTTGTTTGATTATGTAGCATCACTATAAATGTCCGCTTCTTTATCCTTCCTTTGCTTGAAATTATTAGATCTATATTTACTCTTAGATAAATGTATAATTAACAAAATGGTTATGAAGTTTTGGATTGCTCATGTAAGTACATGTTGTCATGTACTCCCTATGTATCGAATTAATTGTCGATCAATTGGATGTATTTAGAACTTAATAGTGCTAGATACATCCATTTGAAGGACAACTAATAACGGACGATGGTGGTATTACTGTACATGCATCGCGAGATAGTTGATTGTCTAGCATTACTCTGCATATTATCTACCCTGCCCTCCACTTTCTCCAAATTATCATATCTACATTTACTCTTACCAAAATGTTGAATAAAGCCAATGCCACTACATACGTTGATGTCTGCATTCCTCTTGTCAGTACCTTTTGCCTTGTAACGTTGTACTTAATTACTTGCTATTTGATTATGTATCGTCAGTCTGCACATGAGCTTCATTATCCTCTATTTCTTCCAATATTATTTGATCTATATTTACTCTTTGCAAAATGTAGAATAATGGCAATGCTTATAAAGAATTTTCTTTGGGGAATTTATTGAATTATCTTTCCATCAACATGGAAAAGGGCTTTGTCCAGCCCGTGTTAACATGTAATGTAAGTCCATCCTTCTCAAGCCTTCAAACTTTGTTCTAGTATAGATTTGGATAGGCATCATTTCCTCCACTGCTCTTTACATCTGATTGGATGTTTGCAACAACTACAAGTTTTAAATTGTAGTTGTAAAAACATGTTCCTTATGCAGAACAGATCCATTTATTTGCTTATATAATTGTGAAACCTGTTATGTGTCTCCTTGTTTCTCTTTCAGAGTCGTATCTCTTATGTCAGGCAGAACTTTAGGAAAGATAGTGAGCCAAACCATCTTGAGGACAGCGAGATGACCCCAAGGTCCTGTCTTGATGAAGACAGTGAGCTGAAGCTACTCACCAGTAGGTGTGAGACAACCTCTGTGCAGTCGCTACCTCAATCAGTTCGACTTCTTCAGTCTCAACTTAAAGCGGAAAGGCTTGCTTCAGCTCAGCTCCGACTTGAAGTCAAAGATGTAATGAAGATGTCAGGGACTACCTTGCGCACTATGGTGCCATACAGCTAGGGATGAAGCATCTATCGTTGACACAACTAAGGTCTCATCAGCTTGTTCGACTGCTTGTGGGGCTCGAGCTTGCCAGGTCTATTGCCTTCTGAAGTGCTCTCAGTTTTGTATATTCTTTTGTCGGTGCGTTTATATGCAATGGTGCCGACCTTTGATGCCCAGTGTATGTAATTCACGGTCATGTTGCACTTTGTTATCACCGGGTAGCAAACTTTGATTCCTAATATGCCGTAATTTCTTTGTTGTATAGTCTAGGTTTATTCTTTGGTCGCTATGTTGTAATTTAGGCTGGAAGGTTCAGTGGATCTCGGTGTTGTCAGTCTTTAGGTCGGCTCGTTACTCATATGGGCCAAAATGTGGGCCTATAATCGTCTTGGGACATTAGCAGGTCTAAACCTATATTAGTTTCCTGCCTTTAACAGGCCATGGGCTACATATTTACTGTAGTGACACTGGGCTTCCTATGGGCTGTAGAAACAATGGGCCTTCTACGGTCCGTAGAAACAATGGGCCTTCTATGGGCCGTAGAAACAATGGGCCTTCTACGGGCCGTATCATCAATGGGCCTTAGACGGGCTGTATGATCGATTGGCCAAACACGGGCCAAAAACAGACCGCATTATAGCCGTAAACGGGCTAGAGTTGGAGTCGTTCGTTCATGGGCCGACCATAATGGGCCGGCGTTAATAGGCTGTATTTGATGACGCTATGAAAACGGCCCAACGTATTAACGGGCCACAAACGGGCCGACTGTAACCATGGGCTGAATTAGGCTCACAAGCAGAAAATGGCAGTAACGGGCCGTAAGTAAGCGAATGCTGGAAATGAGCCCAAGAATAAATGGGCCCTGAGAAGGCCGAAAGATAACATGGGCTGCAAACGGCCCAATGGATTAATGGGTCGTTAATGGGTATAAAGTGATACACTGTTCATTACGGGCCAGTTTCACCATGGGCCGTTAATGGGCCAAGAGTTACAAAGGGCCTCATCTGGGCCGAAAGACGTCATGGGCCATACATGGGCCGGAACTTAAAATGGGCTGGAATCATATTGGACGGCCCAGATGACGCTACTAGGCCTAATTCGGATAGGTCGTAACGGGCCCTGGGTTAGCGGGCTGTAAATGGGCTATATGCGAACAGGTCGTTAACAGGCTTTCCGTGGGCCGGCCCGCCACCTTTTGACCAATTCAAACGGGCTGACCTTTTCATAGGAATGGGCCTTTGTTGGGCCGTGCCACGTGTCGACGTATCATAGGCGCCTTCTGTCCAATGAGTGGATGACATCTTTCCCAACGGTGAGCCGACACGTGTTTCCTCCAGCCAATGATGATTTTACACATGGAACATCCCCATTGTTCCGTTATGGTGGATGCCACGTGTCGATCACCCTTGACGAAAGCACTTCTGTGATGCGCGATTTATTGTCATGGAAGTGGACACTTCCGTGATGATAATTTTCATAATGTCATGGAACACTTCTACGACAGCACAGGTATGACTATCTTGATTCTGTCATAAAATTGGCATGGATGTACATGCACGAAAATAAATGCGACCTATTGTGACAAACACATATCATCATGGAAGTGTATTTTTTATAGTGTTTCGAGAGGGAATAATGCATGTTTGACGACGAATGGGAGATAGCTTCCTCTTACGGCCTTCAAATTTTGTCCTACGTTTAACATGCACTAATACAACTGTCATGTGAAAATTTGGTAAATTTCAGGGGTCATTTGACCTTTTAAAGACATTTAAGGGATTTTCTAACCATTTAATGACTGTAATTAAAATTTGAACTACATCTACATGCAACGCCTAACCATAACAGTTTGAAAAATCATTTTTTTGTGTACTTGTGTGTGAGTTAATTCCGTGTGCTGTAAATTCGAAGGAATTTTCAAACATATTGGTGTCAAGGCATGGGCACATGCATGGAGTACATGCCATGGCATTTTAATTCCAAAAAATTAAAAAATGATCAGAAAAACATGAAACCTCGCTTGATTTATTATCATGCCACCAAGATGATGTGGTAAAGAAATTGGCATGTTTGACAAAAGTTTGGACACACACCCCTCACAAACCGGAGCAACTCACTAGAAGGTTTATGGTTCCGAGAGGGAACAATGCATGTTTGATGATCAACGGGAGATAGCTTCCTCTTATGGCCTTGAAATTTTTTCAACGTTTAACATGCACTACTACAACTGTAATGTGAAATTTTGGAAAATTCTAGGGGTCATTTGACCTTTTAAAGTCATTTAAGTGATTTTCTAACTATTTAATGTCCGTAATTCAAATTTGAACTACATCTACATGCAACGCCTAACCAAAACATTTTGAGAAAACATATATGTGTACTTGTGTGCGAGTTAATTCCATGTGCAGTAAATTATAAGGAATTTTCAAACATATTTGTCTCATGACACAGACACATGCATACGTATGCATGGAGTGACATGGCATTTTAATTCAAAAAATAGAAAAATGATGAGAAACACATGAAACCTTGGTTGATGTAATGTCATGCCACCAAGATGATGTGGTAAAGAAATTGGCATGTTTGACGAACGTTTGGAAACACACCCTCACAAAACCGGAGCAACTCGCTAGAAGGTTCGTGGTTCCGAGAGGGAACAATGCATGTTTGATGACGAACGGGAGATAGCTTCCTCTTACGGCCTTCAAATATTTTCCTACGTTTAACGTGCACTAATATAACTGTCATGTGAAAATTTGGTAAATTTCAGGGGTCATTTGACCTTTTAAAGACATTTAAGTGATTTTCTAACCATTTAATGACCGTAATTCAAATTTGAACCACATCTACATGCAACGCCTAACAAAAACGGTTTGAAAAATCATATTTTTGTGTACTTGTGTGCGAGTTAAAAAATCATCAGACGATGTAAATATCTTGTGTTCAAAAAAGAAAATGTACAGATCTGGCAAGACAACCGCCCCCCACAAGATTGGCAGTATATCTCGCGGCTCGAGGTTTGGTACGTGAATGGCGGGGATCATTAATCACACATGAATGTTGGCTATTATGTTCACACACGGATTTGTTGCGGTAATTGTGTGTAATTCAAACTACAGTACTCGTAAATTCCGGCGACCGGCATGTGTATTGTCCCCTTCAATCTAGATTCTGGCCGCCAATAAATACAAAATTGCTCACGTCGTCCCGCCTGCATTCTCATCTACATCCTCCCCTCACTCGCCCTCTCTCTCTCTCTCTAAAATCTCTGCCATGGCGCTGCCGGTCTGCTCACGCGCCGACGAGGAGTCGCCGGCCCCCGAGGACGCTCACTCGAACGCCGCCTGACGAGGTTGCGCCGGACCCCCCAACTTTGGATTGGTTTTGGGGACAGTACAATCTTTGTCTGTGGAAGTCGCTGTCACCGACTGAGAAAGCCAGGCAAGTGGCGTTCAAGAAGGAGATGGCGGAGGAGGAAGCCAACCAGGCGGCCTGTGAAGCCCGTGATTCCGTCTGGAAAAAGGAGGCAGCAGAGCTTTGGGGGCGGGCGTGTCATCGTGCCGAGGAGGTGTACGAAGACGGGTACTTCGCGAGGAAGGTCATAGGCGATGGGCGCCTCGTCGCTGCGTGAAGGTGGGCCGATAAGCTCCAGCGTGCCACCGACGAGAAGCTCTCAGTGGGCGCCCAACGAAATGGCAAGTTCGGTCGCGCGCGTCCGCCAGCAAGAGGCAGATCGGTACGTCGAGCGCTGCAACGCAGAGGAGTCGGAGTACTGCCTCCGCACTGGGAAGACGTCGTGCACCAGGGAGATGCTGGCGAGGGGCTACCGGAATACTGGCCCCGGGAGGGATTATTAGTTTTAGTATTGTTCGTTTTCAATTTTATGCATTGTACCTAGTAATTAAGTATCATCACATATATGTGATGATTATATATATATATATATATATATAAAAAAAGTCTATTAGTAACCCAGGGTGAAGAATTACTTATTCTTCACCCCGGTCGATCGACCCAGCCATGGTACAGGTCAGGTTTCAACAGATGCAAAATTGTATCATTACCGATGTAAGATTACCTTAACGCTGGGAGGAGCCAACCCACTCGTAGATGCCTTCGCTAATTAGGTGCTCACCTGCGAGCGGTTTCCACTTTGAACTAGGAGGGCGCGGTGAGCAGTGGGGCTCGACGGCGTGATGCTCGGCAGAGATTTTTGTCGCCCTGTCCTCCTCTCCCCTGTACACTTGGCGATTAGAAGGTGACAGAGGCGGCGGCTGTCGACCCCGTGGTGAAGGGGCGGAGGGGACGACAATTTGGGGTGCGGCCGCGCCGGCCACTGCAAATCCAGCCCTGCTCTATTGGAGAAGGCGCCACCAACAAGAAGACGGCGGTGACTGCCCTCCTCCGTATGGTCTGCTCTCTCTCTCTCTAACCTAGTTTTTTCCTTTTCTCCTTGGTCTGGTTTTCCCATGATTTCTTCCTTCTTGGAGATTGATGCTTATAAATTGGATTGTAAATGTTCCTCCTCCGTCTCTTTATTTAGACGCCTGCACGCTTATGCTTTCTAAGCTCTGAGATTGATAGAAATTTAATTAGCTTGATTCTGGTCAATGGGATGCACAGCTGCAAAGGAACTGCTGACGAGGGAGATTAGAAGAAGCTGGACGGCAATGGGCTTTTTATCAAAGAAGAAGAGAAGTAGCACAAGGCTCCTGAGGAGGAGGGGTTATCTTCTTTGATCAAGCCAAGGGTGCTACCTCTGTCTCTTCTCTGTTTTAGATTAATAGTCCCTTCCTTTCTTTGAGCTCCACTGTTTTTGGATGAGCAGGACTAGCCCCTCTTTTAATCAATTAATTTCTCATGGAAATAAGATAAAGTGAAATTTAATTGGAGGGTGCATAATTAGCTCTTTTTTCTTTCTGATGGAGGCTGCATCATTTTTTGAGGCGAGAACCCCTAGTCCAGTGTTGGCTCTCTACTTGCCATAGGAGAGAAAGAAATTAAGTAGGGTTAATTAAGCATGATGACATGTCTACCTGTATATTTAATTAAACATGATGGGCTGCTTACTTATAATTTGTAGCTATTAGGTTGGATCATGATTTACTCATATAATTAGTTGTTGTACTTTGCTAGTTTCTCACTGCTCATTTGATAACAAGAGAAAATTAAACTCCATGTATATGTATCAAAAGATACAGAAACATTAATGCTCCACAATTTATAGACAAATATGCATGTGAGTGCCTGAATGCTTGATGCTTCTTTTTGAGACCGGCAAAAGCTAGCTAGCATATATATAGTATAAAAGGGTCATATAATCTATAACAAAAGGAAGGCATGATGATTAGTGTCTTTCTTTAATTGATACTAATAAATTCTGAAGCTGCAGAGGTGTAATTCTTTTGTTTTGATTGCCTGATGTTTCCTTTCTTTCCTCATTTGATATCCAAGCTGCTGAGGTGACACATACTATACTGTTGGAGAAATTGTTGTGAAGCTTAGCTTGTATGAGAGTCATAGAGAAGATGTCGTGTCTTTCCACACAATTTTCAGAACGCTAACTAAAATAGTTATACTAGCCATTTCAGATTGCCACGGTAGGCCGGATCGCCCTCTGGTCACTCTGCATTTGGCGCCTGCCTGCAACATGAACAGCAACCTTGGTGTACATCTCAGTCAGGATCGGAGGAAGATTTACGCGTACTTGTGTCATGCCATTTGTATTACAGCCCATTGATAATAATGTTTAAGTCACTGGAGAGATTGCTCAATAGATGAAGTTGGTGTAAAATTTCTAGTCACCTCCAAATTAAGCTGCTTGAACATCAAGTTCGGTAGTAATCATCTTTCAAGTTAAGTAGTATTCATGTGTATTACGGAGCTATCTATTGATGTCGCCAAGTGCTTAGGGAATCATGGGGGTTGGTTTTGTTCATCATTAACCCATTCTTTCAATTTTTCAGAGCTATCTATTGAAATATGATTACTTTCTTTGTCCATGGGAACTTTTTACCACTGCCATGGATAAGCGTCTATTTGTTTCCATCTAATATTTATTTAGTTCCTTCTAATATCTATTTAATTCCTTGTAACATGTGGTTGATGGATTATGGAGATTACCTTTCATACTAATGCTTTTCTTTTCATCTTACAGCTTTTCTTCCTTACATTTTCCCATGCATCTCTCACAAAGAAACATGACAGAGAAGTCACGATGAGCTACAATATATGTGTACATGGAACAGTTCTCCAGGCCCTGGAACCTTTTTCAGTAATCCTTGCTGAAACTGTAGGGTCATCCAGACGTCGATGTTGCAAAGGCTAACTGGAAATACAGCAAAAACTGTAGGGTCATCCGATGTGGATTTGGCAACATCTAATTAGAAATAAAATGTCGGCAGTTTGGCATGGCCAAACCACTGCCCATCTCACTTAGTTTTCTCTACAGACTAAATTTCTACGTGCTACTTTGTCAAGCAGTGTAACAAATTTATTGTCTCTGTGATTTATATGTGAACTCAGATCATCTTTGGTCCTTGTTAGACCGATGTAGTTATGTCATTCTTATGTGGCGTAATGTGCCATTCTGGTAATTTTTATGTCTTGGCAACAATGCTCAGGAATATTTTTTTGCGTGATCTAGAGCTAATAAGTAGAAGACGCTAATGAGTAGAAAACACAACTTGATGATCCGGTAGACAACTTGTTGTGTGCAACACTGGAGGAAACTACAGAGCATAAATCCAAGACCAAGAAAGCAACATGATTTTCTTAGATACACTAAAGAAGACACTTGCTGACAAGCCTATCACAATATGCTGAAAACACACACTAATTAGAAGAAAAACTTACAATGGTATTTCTACAAGGAAATTTGACAAGCACTCACATGAGGCAATTTTATCAACAGAATAATTCAAGGTAAATGCATTGCAACCCAATAAAGTATTTACTATACATCAATAATAATACAACGGTGAAATCTTTGACTTCCCGTTACAAATTTCGATTGTATCTAGATCTTGTCAGACTGAGTAACCAAAGTTCAACTGAATGACATGGTCCATCCATGGTATTAAGATTCAGAGTTCTTCTCTCTTCTTCTGGCATTAGCACGGCTTTAGTTGGGCTTCTGATTTCACGCAAGCGTCGGTAGATCGAGCAGCTTCACATGGTTGTGGTCGTGATATTTCTCGCAAGTGATATGAGCATCATGCCATTGCCGCAACACCACTCCACTTGCTTCCTCGCAGCTCATTCCTAGCGACTATATCTGTGCACCCCCCGCAATTTATTAGCTTGTACTAAATTACTTCATTCAGTTACCACCTACAAAGCAAGGAAGCAGATCTCACGATAAACTAGACGACATGTATAAAAGACCTATAGCTGAAGTTGCATGCCAATGAGAAGGAAAATTTGATATGTATTCTCCATGCCCTTCGTGTCAAGAGAATACATTTGGGAAATGTGCAAAATTGTAATTCTCACACAGCAAATTGATAGATATTAACAAGCAAGAGTTGTTAACATGCAAAACTGACAGAAGATCATTATTTCTCTGCATCAATAATTTGTCAGAGCGAACATCTGAAGTTAGCATTTTAAGAACATGTTGGACAAGAGTTGCCTGTCATGTCCAACTGCAACACTGTGACACCTTGTAAACTAAGGATTTTCTTTTTTGAGATTAGAGTTTGAGGGTCTGGTTATATTTGGACCTTGCATGTGTCGGAGCCTATAGAAAGTGTTGTGTCAAATCATTGTAACGGTTTCCTGATGCAATTTGGTTGCAATAAAGCTTCAACTTTACTTAGAAAATATTGATCTGGTTCTCTATTAAATCAAGAGAACTCAAAACCTGATTACGACACAAAATTGAAATACAGCAAGAGCAAGGTCATTGTATGAACTGGGAATCACTTAAGCCTTCAGACATTATATGAAAACTTCTAAACAACAACAAAACAAAACCAGTTGAATGTTCAGACATACTCCCACAACATAACCAGTTGAATGGTCAGCCTTAACACAAGCATTCTTATTTCACATAACATGGTCACTTCGTTCTGCTCTCATTACAACAGGGACAAGTGATTCCTTGAAAAGTAATTACCCCATCACAACTTAGCACCACTGTTTATATGCCAAGCTCACAAAAAAATCGGATGCACTCTGAAATCTGAATACACAAACAAGCTTCAGTTTATAAAAAATAGGTAGGGATGTCACAAGGGGGGTGGAAGCAGCCACGTTTGATGGAGCCAGCCACAACTTACCATGAACTAGGAGGTCCTGACCAACTTGAAGAGGAGGCCGGTGATAACTAGAACATGACTACTCAAAAACGCCGGTGAAATCTCTGGATCCAGATTCAATCAGGGAGGTGAGCCTAGGAGACAATACAATAGTTGAGATCATGGAGAGCGTCGAGATCGAAGTAAGACTTGGCGCCGCTGCTTCTGTTAGACTGTATATCCCGCTGGTGGGACGACCTCCTCCCCTTATACCCAGCCACCGGAGCCGGCACACCGCCGTAGGGACAGACTAACCTGCTCCGCTGGCATCCACAGAAGAAGAACCGCTATGGCTGCACGAGGAGCCGGTCCGGGTAGTGGAGGTGACCTGGTAGAGATGAAGCGGAGAATGTAGAGCCCTCCCACGATCCATGTATTTTTTCGCGTGAGGTAAAATTACCTCGCAAGGCTTTGTTACAGGTCCTACCGTAGCCTTTTGCCTACTGTGCGTCAGGTAAATTTACATCTAAACCTTTTGTTTGTTGCATTTCTCGGTTCCATTTTGCAGGCTGTAATTTTACCTCTTTCTTATGTCCATGGAAGATGGCTGGGGTGAGGAATAAGAATTCCTCACCCGTCTATTCTGATAATATTATCAGAATATTTATTCTGATAACACTTCCGCACTGCATGCTCAATGCGAGGGCACTACACTTTCTTTAGCAAAAGCACTGCATTACAGAGACTACTGAACTTCGCGTCGGAAAAAACTGCGCGTAGTGTTTTTTGGTACTGTTTTCGCTCTAATTTTTTAACCGTTTATCGGAATGAGGCGTGTAATATACCCTTGGAAAGCTACGGATTAGGTGCAACTCCGCCATGTTGAACACTTTTCGAGATTCCCCGCGGTTTAAGAGAAGTTTCAAAAACGGTGCGGCCCACAAAGAGTGGCAGCGAGCGTTTTTTCATGAATTTACCTAAACTGCTTGTCGGAATGAGGCAAATGATACACTGTTGGATAGATATCATCGAGGCGCATCTTTTTCATAACTATTGTTTTCTCCAATTCGTTACAGTTTAAGAGCGGTTTCAAATTTACTAAATCGCGGAATTCTGTTTTTTGAAAATTTTGCAATTTTTTGTACTGTTTTCGCTCTAGTTTTTGAACCGTTTGTCGAAACGAGGCGTGCAATACGTCGTTGGAAAGCTATGGACAAGGCGCAACTTTCATATATAGAAATGGTTTTGAGATTCCTTACAGTTTTAAGTTAATTTTGGAAATCGTGCGGCGGACGACGAGAGGCAGCGGTCGTTTTTCGTGAAATTTTTACAAACCGGTTGTCGAAACGATTCCAATGATATGCCATTGGAAAGATATTGATAAGACGCAACTCATTCATGTAGAACACTCTCTATAATTCCTTACGATTTAGGAGTAGTTTTAAATTTACCGAAATGCGGACACTCCGTTTTTCGCAACACCCAAATCGACGTGGGTACTTCATCCGACTGAAAACCACACTGCATCGGACGAAAAACCGCACTGCATCAGACGTGTTAGAGAACTGCATGGTTTATTTTATTCAAACGTAATTTTTTAAGGATGAGAAAGTAGAGTTCACTTCACATCGGGTGTAAATGAACCACAACACTATCAAGAAGTGAACCGCATTACTTTTTGTGCTTTCGTAACATTTTTTTTGCATTACGGGATGAACAACATCACACGTCCAACCGCAGTGCTTCAGAATGAAAACCGCACTGCATCGGACGGGCAAGCGAGTTGCATAGTTATTGTACTCTTTTTTATTTTTTATTTTTATGAATGAGTTCTTTTTTATGAATGAGAGTGGACCGCAGAGATGAGGCCAAGTGAACCACATCAAGAGGGAAAGTGAAACGTTGAATCATATCACTTTTTACCCTTTTTCAACTTTTTCTATAAATGCATCCAAGCTGTATGGTGAGAGCTAGTGAGCTTCAGTGGACGGGGAAGCGAGCTACAATGTTTGTAAATGCATTTTTTATTTTAAATGGATTGTGTGAAAAGTCCTTCGTAATGGACTTTTTTCAAGACCAAAGCGCACTGCATTTGCATGATATTTCAAATGCATTTTTATTTTAAGATGTGTGTACTGAAAAGTCTTTTGTGGTGGACTTTTTTCAGACCAAAGTGCACTGCATTTTTTTGCATGTTTTGAAGTACATTTTGGATGGATGGTGCATGTTTGTGTGTGTAGTTTTCTGCCATCTGTATCACATCCCATATTGTTATGTTTTCAGGTGCAAGAGTACTACGGATTACTTCCCCTAATGGCCTACCTCGCCGTGAACTGCATGGACCGAGCTTCTCTACATTTAAAAAACTGCATGCGCCTGCAATCCATACTATAGGATGCCACAAGGGAACCACAACATGATGAAATTAAAACATACAGCAAAGATGAACTACTAAAAAAATAAGTATGTCGCCGGCCACCGTAGTGCAGTGCACTTGTCTCCCGCCGCGCGCAAACAAGTGTAGGAAAAAGCTGCAGGTGAGGGCCTTATACTGCACGCTAGGTCGAGCTGCACTGCACGCCACGCTCAACAGCACCGTGCGGTGTGCTCGCTGGAAAGGGGCGCGACTGCACGGGTGCGGTCGCCGGGCTGCAGGGAAGGGGAAGTGAGCTGCAGTTTGAACAAAAAAACCACCCGTACGGACGAAGTGAGATGCATCGACGAGCACGACCGGGCTACAGGGAGGTTTGGCCGGCGCCACCTGCCGGGTTGATCTCCAGGACGAGCACAGCCCCGCGTCGCCACGGCATGGACGGCCGCCGCCCCGTCGCGATCCAGCTCCTAGCATGCCGTCATCGCGGCTGGGGCTGGTCGTGGCCGCGTAGGGGCATGTTTTGCCGGCCGGAACCCGCGTCTTGAGGTGGAAGAAGGTGGGGAGGGGGACGACTGGTGTAGGGCGCCGGCGGTAGAAGATGCCGGATGCTGGTGGGGCGATGCGGGGCATGGACTGCACCAGGAAGGTAGGTCGACCAGGACGCGGAGATCCACTAGAAGAGACATCCAGCGGCGGCGCAACAAGCCCCCAGGCAGGGGTGCATTGGGGGAGGCCACTTCCATCTCCATCGGGTGGCGGCTAGGGCTCTTGGACCCGCGCCGGAGTTGAAGAGGGATCGGGGGGGCATGTGGCGCGCGTTGGCTTTCCATCTCGCCAAATCAAGGGCGGCTGGTGTTGGAAATATGCCCTAGAGGCAATAATAAATTGGTTATTATTATATTTCCTTGTTCATGATAATCGTTTATTATCGATGCTAGAATTGTATTGATAGGAAACTCAGATACATGTGTGGATACATAGACAACACCATGTCCTTAGTAAGCCTCTAGTTGACTAGCTCGTTGATCAATAGATGGTTACGGTTTCCTGACCATGGACATTGGATGTCATTGATAACGGGATCACATCATTAGGAGAATGATGTGATGGCCAAGACCCAATCCTAAGCCTAGCACAAGATCATGTAGTTCGTATGCTAAAGCTTTTCTAATGTCAAGTATCATTTCCTTAGACCATGAGATTGTGCAACTCCCAGATACCGTAGGAGTGCTTTGGGTGTGCCAAACGTCACAACGTAACTGGGTGGCTATAAAGGTACACTACAGGTATCTCCGAAAGTGTCTGTTGGGTTGGCACGAATCGAGACTGGGATTTGTCACTTTGTGTAAACGGAGAGGTATCTCTGGGCCCACTCGGTAGGACATCATCATAATGTGCACAATGTGATCAAGGAGTTGATCACGGGATGATGTGTTACGGAACGAGTAAAGAGACTTGCTGGTAAAGAGATTGAACAAGGTATCGGGATACCGACGATCGAATCTCGGGCAAGTATCGTACCGCTAGACAAAGGGAATTGTATACGGGATTGATTAAGTCCTTGACATCATGGTTCATCCGATGAGATCATCGTGGAGCATGTGGGAGCCAACATGGGTATCCAGATCCCGCTGTTGGTTATTGACCGGAGAGTTGTCTCGGCCATGTCTGCATGACTCACAAACCCGTAGGGTCTACACACTTAAGGTTCGATGACGCTAGGGTTATAGGGAAAGTATGCACGCGGTTACCGAATGTTGTTCGGAGTCCTGGATGAGATCCCGGACGTCACGAGGAGTTCCGGAATGGTCCAGAGGTAAATATTGATATATAGGAAGTATGGTTTTGGCCACCTGAAGTGTTCCGGGCATCACCGGTAGTGTACCGGGACCACCGGAGGGGTCCGAGGGGTCCACCAGGTGGGGACACCAGCCCCGGAGGCCTACATGGGACAATGGTGGGAAGGGACCAGCCCCTAGGTGGGCTGGGGCGCCTCCCACCAAGGCCCAAGGCGCCTCCAAGAGGGGAAAGGGGCAAACCCTAGGGCAGATGGGCCCTAAGGCCCACCCCAGGTGCGCCTCCCCCTCTCCCCCTTGTGGCCGCCACCCAGATGGGATCTGGGGGCTGCCGCCACCCAGATGGGATCTGGGGGCTGTCGCCACCCCTAGGGAGGGAACCCTAGGTGGGGGCACAGCCCCTCCCCTCCCCCTATATATACTTGAGGTTTGGGCTGCCCAAGACACATGATTTGCTCTCCCTGTTGGCGCAGCCCTACCCCTCTCCCTCCTCGTCTCTCGTAGTGCTTGGCGAAGCCCTGCTGGAGTCCCGCGCTCCTCCACCACCACCACGCCGTCGTGCTGCTGCTGGATGGAGTGTTCCCCAACCTCTCCTTCTCCCCTTGCTGGATCAAGGCGTAGGAGACGTCACCAGGCTGTATGTGTGTTGAACACGGAGGTGCCGTCCGTTCGGCACTAGGATCATCGGTGATTTGGATCACGATGAGTACGACTCCATCAACCTCGTTCACTTGAACGCTTCCGCTTAGCGATATACAAGGGTATGTAGATGCACTCTCCTTCCCTCGTTGCTAGACTTCTCCATAGATTGATCTTGGTGATGCGTAGAAAATTTTGAATTTCTGCTACGTTCCCCAACAACGGCATCATGAGCTAGGTCTATGCATAGTTACTATGCACGAGTAGAACACAAAGTAGTTGTGGGCATCGATATTGTCAATTATCTTGCCGTTACTAGTCTTATCTTGATTCGGCGGCATCGTGGGATGAAGCGGCCCGGACCAACCTTACACGTACGCTTACGTGAGACCGGTTCCACCGACTGACATGCACTAGTTGCATAAGGTGGCTGGTGGGTGTCTGTCTCTCCCACTTTAGTCGGATCGGATTCGATGAACAGGGTCCTTATGAAGGGTAAATAGAAATTGGAAATTCACGTTGTGGTTTTGGCGTAGCTAAGAAATGTTCTTGCTAGAAACCTATAGCATCCACGTAAAAACTTGCAACAACAATTAGAGGACGTCTAACTTGTTTTTGCAGCAAGTGTTTTGTGATGTGATATGGCCAAAGGATGTGATGAATGATATATGTGATGTATGAGATGATCATGTTCTTGTAATAGGAATGACGACTTGCATGTCGATGAGTATGACAACTGGCAGGAGCCATAGGAGTTGTCTTAATTTATTTATGACCTGCATGTCAATATAAACGTCATGTAATTACTTTACTTTATTGCTAACCGTTAGCTGTAGTAGTAGAAGTAATAGTTGGCGAGACAACTTCATGAAGACACGATGATGGAGATCATGATGATGGACATCAGGTGTCATGCCGGTGACAACGATGATCATGGAGCCCCGAAGATGGAGATCAAAAGGAGCAAAATGATATTGGCCATATCATGTCACTTTTTGATTGCATGTGATGTTTATCATGTTTTTGCATCTTATTTGCTTAGAATGACGGTAGTAAATAAGATGATCCCTCATTAAAATTTCAAGAAAGTGTTCCCCCTAACTGTGCACCGTTGCGAAGGTTCGTTGTTTCGAAGCACCACGTGATGATCGGGTGTGATAGATTCTAACGTTCGAATACAACGGGCATTGACGAGCCTAGCATGTACAGACATGTCCTCGGGACACATGCGAAACACTTAGGTTGACTTGACGAGCCTAGCATGTACAGACATGGCCTCGGAACACGGAGGACCGAAAGGTCGAGCATGAGTCGTATGGTAGATACGATCAACATGAAGATGTTCACCGATGATGACTAGTCCGTCTCACGTGATGATCGGACATGGCCTAGTTGACTCGGATCATGTAATCACTTAGATGACTAGAGGGATGTCTATCTGAGTGGGAGTTCATAAGATGAACTTAATTATCCTGAACATAGTCAAAAGGTCTTCGCAAATTATGTCGTGGCTCGCGCTTTAGTTCTACTGTTTAGATATGTTCCTAGAGAAAATTTAGTTGAAAGTTGATAGTAGCAATTATGCGGACTAGGTCCGTAAACTGAGGATTGTCCTCATTGCTTCATAGAAGGCTTATGTCCTTAATGCACCGCTCAGTGTGCTGAACCTCGAACGTCGTCTGTGGATGTTGCGAACATCTGACATACACATTTTGATAACTACGTGATAGTTCAGTTAAACGGTTTAGAGTTGAGGCACCGAAGACGTTTTGAAACGTCGCGAAACATATGAGATGTTTCGAGGGCTGAAATTGGGATTTCAGGCTCGTGCCCACGTCAAGAGGTATAAGACCTCCGATGATTTTCTTAGACTGCAAACTAAGGGAGAAAAGCTCAATTGTTGAGCTTGTGCTCAGATTGTCTGAGTACAACAATCATTTGAATCGAGTGGGAGTTGATCTTCCAGATGAGATAGTGATGTTTCTCCGAAGTCATTACCACTAAGCTGCTAGAGCTTCATGATGAACTATGATATATCAGGGACATATATGATGATCCTTGAGATATTCGCGATGTTTGACACCACAAAAGTAGAAATCAAGAAGGAGCATCAATTGTTGATGGTTAGTGAAACCACTAGTTTCAAGGAGGGCAAGGGCAAGAAGGGATACTTCATGAAACGGCAAATCAGCTGCTGCTCTAGTGAAGAAACCCAAGGTTGAACCCAAACCCGAGACTAAGTGCTTCTATAATAAGGGGAACAGCCACTGGTGCAGAATTACCCTAGATACTTGGTAGATGAGAAGGCTGGCAAGGTCGATAGAAGTATATTGGATATACATTGTGTTAATGTGTACTTTACTAGTACTCCTAGTAGCACCATGGTATTAGATACCAGTTCGGTTGCTAAATGTTAGTAAACTCGAAATAAAAGGCTGCGGAGTAAACAAAGACTAGCTAAAGGTGAGCTGGCAATATGTGTTGGAAGTTTTTCCAAGCTTGATGTGATCAAGCATCGCATGCTCCCTCTACCATCGAGATTGGTGTTTGCGTTGAGCATAGACATGATTAGATTATGTCTATCGCAATACGGTTATTCATTCAAGGAGAATAATGGTTACTCTGTTTATTTGAATAATACCTTCAATGGTCTTGCACCTAAAATGAATGGTTTGTTGAATCTCGATCATAGTGATACACATGTTCATGCCAAAAGATATAAGATAGTAATGATAGTACCACCTACTTGTGGCACTGCCACGTAAGTCATATCGGTATAAAACGCATGAAGAAGCTCCATGTTGATGGATCTTTGGGCTCACTCGTTTTGAAAAGTTTGAGACATGCGAACCATGTCTATTGGTGTATATGCATGAAGAAACTCCATGCAAATGGACCGTTTGGACTCACTTGATTTTGAATCACTTGATACATGCAAATCATACCACATGGGCAAGATGACTGAAAGCCTCGTTTTCAGTAAAATGGAACTAGAAAGCAACTTGTTGGAAGTAATACATTTTGATGTGTGCAGTCCAATGAGTGCTGAGGCGTGTAGTGGATATCGTTATGTTCTTACTTCACAGATGATTTGAGTAGATGTTGAGTACATTTACTTGATGAATCACGAGTCTGAATTATTGAAAGGTTCAAGTAATTTCAGGGTGAAGTTGAAAGATCATCGTGACAAGAGGATAAAATATCTATGATATGATCATAGAGATGAATATCTGAATTACGAGTTTGGCACAGAATTAAGACATTGTGGAAATTGTTTCACAACTAATACAGCCTGGAACACCATAGTGTGATGGTGTGTCCGAACATCATAACTGCACCCTATTGGATATGATGCATACCATGATGTCTCTTATCGAATTACCATGATAGTTTATGGGTTAGGCATTAGAGACAACCACATTCACTTTAAATAGGGCACCACGTAATTCCGATGAGATGACACCGTATGAACTATGGTTTAGAGAAACCTAAGCTGTCATTTCTTAAAAGTTTGGGGCTGCGACGCTTATGTGAAAAAGTTTCAGGCTGATAAGCTCGAACCCAAAGCGGATAAATGCATCTTCATAGGACACCCAAAACAGTTGGGTATACCTCCTGTCTCAGATCTGAAAGCAATAAGGGATTTTTTCTAGAATCAGGTCCTTTCTCGAGGAAAACTTTCTCTCGAAAGAATTGAGTGGGAGGATGGTGGAGACTTGATGAGATTATTGAACCGTCTCTTCAACTAGTGTGTGGCAGGGCACAGGGAGTTGTTCCTGTGGCATCTACACCAATTGAAGTGGAAGCTTATGATAGTGATCATGAAACTTCAGATCAAGTCACTACCAAACCTCGTGGGATGACAAGGATGCGTACTACTTCAGAGTGGTACGTAATCCTGTCTTGGAAGTCATGTTGCTAGACAACAATGAACCTACGAGCTATGGAGAAGCGATGGTGGGTCTGGATTCCAAAATGGCTCGAGGCCATATAATCCGAGAGAGGATCCATATATGAAAACAAAGTGTAGACTTTGGAAGAACTACTTGATGGTCGTAAGGCTGTTAGGTACATATGGATTTTAAAAGGAAGACGGACAATGATGGTAAGTATCACCATTAAGAAAGCTCGACTTATCGTTAAGATGTTTTCTGACAAGTTCAAGGAGTTGACTACGATGAGACTTTCTCACTCGTAGCGATGCTAAGAGTCTGTTGGAATTATATTAGCGATTACTGCATTATTTATGAAATCTTGCAGATAGGATGTCAAAACATTGTTTCCTCGACGATTTTCTTGAGGAAAGATTGTAGGTGATACAATCGGAAGGTTTTGTCAATCCTGAAAGATGCTAATAAGTATGCAAAGCTCCAGCAATCCTTCTAAGGACTGGAGTAAGCATCTCGGAGTTGGAATGTATGCTTTGATGAGATGATCAAATATTTTGGGTGTATACAAAGTTTATGAGAAACTTGTATTTACAAAGAAGTGAGTGGGAGCACTATAGAATTTCTGATGAATATATGTTGTTGACATATTGTTGATCATAAATGACGTAGAATTTCTGGAAAGCATATAGTGTTATTTGGAAAGTGTTTTTCAATGGAAAGCCTGGATTAAGCTACTTGAACATTGAGCATCAAGATCTATAAGGATAGATCAAAACGCTTAATGGTACTTTCAAATGAGCACATACCTTGACATGATCTTGAAGGTGTTCAAGATGGATCAGTCAAAGAAGGAGTTCTTGCCTGAGTTGTAAGGTATGAAGTTAAGACTTAAAGCTCGACCACGGCAGAAGAAAGAGGAAGGACGAAGGTCGTCTCCTATGCTTTTGTCATAGGCTCTATACGGTATGCCATGCTGAGTACCGCACCTGATGTGTGCCTTGCCACATATCTGGCAAGAGGGTACAAAGGTGATCTAGGAGTAGATCACCAGATAGCAGTCTAAATTATCCTTAGAGGAATAAGGATATGTTTCTCGGTTATGGAGGTGATAAAGAGTTCGACGTAAAGAGTTACGTCGATGCAAGCTTAACACCTATCCGGATAGCTCTGAGTAGAGATACCGGATACGTATAATGGAGCAACAATTTAGAATAGCTCCAAGTAGAACAGTTATTTGAAATGGCTCCAAATGTAGCATAGTAGTTGCATCTACAAGATGACATAGAAATTTGCGAAGTACATATGGATCTGAATGTTGCAGACCCGTTGACTGAAACCTCTCTCACAAGCATAACATGATCAAACCCAGAACTCTTTGGGTGTTAGTCACATGGGGATGTGACCTTGAGTGTTAATCACATATCGATGTGAATTGGATTATTGACTCTAGTGCAAGTGGGAGACTGTTGGAAATATGCCGTAGAGGCAATAATAAATTGATTATTATTATATTTCCTTGTTCATGATAATCGTTTATTATCCATGCTAGAATTGTATTGATAGGAAACTCAGGTACATGTGTGGATACATAGACAACACCATGTCCCTAGTAAGCCTCTAGTTGACTAGCTCGTTGATCAATAGGTGGTTACGGTTTCCTGACCATGGACATTGGATGTCGTTGATAATGGGATCACATCATTAGGAGAATGATGTGATGGACAAGACCCAATCCTAAGCCTAGCACAAGATCATGTAGTTCGTATGCTAAAGCTTTTCTAATGTCAAGTATCATTTCCTTAGACCATGAGATTGTGCAACTCCCGGATACCGTAGGAGTGCTTTGGGTGTGCCAAACGTCACAACGTAACTGGGTGGCTATAAAGGTACACTACAGGTATCTCCGAAAGTGTCTGTTGGGTTGGCACGAATCGAGACTGGGATTTGTCACTCCGTGTAAACGGAGAGGTATCTCTGGGCCCACTCGGTAGGACATCATCATAATGTGCACAATGTGATCAAGGAGTTGATCATGGGATGATGTGTTACGGAACGAGTAAAGAGACTTGCCGGTAACTAGATTGAACAAGGTATCGGGATACCGATGATCGAATCTCGGGCAAGTATCGTACCTCTAGACAAAGAGAATTGTATACGGGATTGATTAAGTCCTTGACATCGTGGTTCATCCGATGAGATCATCGTGGAGCATGTGGGAGCCAACATGGGTATCTAGATCCCGCTGTTGGTTATTGACCGGAGAGTTGTCTCGGCCATGTCTGCATGACTCACGAACTCGTAGGGTCTACACGCTTAAGGTTCGATGACGCCAAGGTTATAGGGAAAGTATGCACGCGGTTACCGAATGTTGTTCGGAGTCCCGGATGAGATCCCGGACGTCACGAGGAGTTCCGGAGTGGTCCGGAGGTAAAGATTGATATATAGGAAGTATGGTTTTGGCCATCGGAAGTGTTCCGGGCATCACCGATAGTGTACCGGGACCACCGGAGGGGTCCGAGGGGTCCACCAGGTGGGGCCACCAGCCCCGGAGGCTTACATGGACCAATGGTGGGAAGGGACCAGCCCCTAGGTGGGCTGGGGCGCCTCCCACCAAGGCCCAAGGCGCCTCCAAGAGGGGAAAGGGGCAAACCCTAGGGCAGATGGGCCCTAAGGCCCACCCCAGGTGCGCCTCCCCCTCTCCCCCTTGTGGCCGCCACCCAGATGGGATCTGGGGGCTGCCGCCACCCCTAGGGAGGGAACCCTAGGTGGGGGCGCAGCCCCTCCCCTCCCCCTATATATACTTGAGGTTTGGGCTGCCCAAGACACATGATTTGCTCTCCCTGTTGGCGTAGCCCTACCCCTCTCCCTCCTCGTCTCTCGTAGTGCTTGGCGAAGCCCTGCTGGAGTCCCCCGCTCCTCCACCACCACCACGTCGTCGTGCTGCTGCTGGATGGAGTCTTCCCCAACCTCTCCTTCTCCCCTTGCTGGATCAAGGCGTAGGAGACGTCACCGGGCTGTACGTGTGTTGAACACGGAGGTGCCGTCCGTTCGGCACTAGGATCATCGGTGATTTGGGTCACGATGAGTACGACTCCATCAACCCCGTTCACTTGAACGCTTCCGCTTAGCGATCTACAAGGGTATGTAGATGCACTCTCCTTCCCTCGTTGCTAGACTTCTCCATAGATTGATCTTGGTGATGCGTAGAAAATTTTGAATTTCTACTACGTTCCCCAATAGCTGGTGGTAGGGCGACTCAGGTGGGGGCGGGGGAGGAGAAGAGGATGGGAGGTAGGATGTGGCTGGACAGAGCCGAAGGAAGGGAGCGCGCCGCAGGAGGGCGGCGTCGGAGCTAGTGCTGGAGGTGGCGGATCTCCGATAGCCAGATCAGGAGGTGGGGTGGGGGTGCTCGGGGCGGGGCATCGGGTAGGGTAGCGGCTTGTTTGATAGGTCGGCCGGCAGCCGGGCTCCTTCGGTGGGGCGCCGGCACGCGGAAGAAGGTGGTAGGAGGGGCGATGGCTGGGGAGGAAGAAGGTGGGAGGTGGGCACGGGATGCGAGAGCGGGAGGGAAGCTGTGCGGGTCGGGAGAGGTTGGTGGGTTGCGGGGCGGGGGAGTGGGTCTGCGCGCATTTTGTTTTGTCGGAGAGGTGTTATCAGAATAAGCTTCCTAGTGTTATCATAATAAGGTCTTAAGGGTGTTATCATAATAGACGCATCCTATATATATATATGGAAAATAGATTCTACCACCTAGGGGTAGTTACCTCCACTTTTTCCACCACATGATTCTTTAAGATGTGTGCTTTTCTAAACAGGTAGAGCTAGCCTAAACCCGATAGCTTTTAACAAACCCTTTGCTATTTTCATTCATTATCCTCGTTTTTTGGATAATATCCTCTGGTTAGTTGAACGACAAGGCGCGTATAAATTAGTTAGTCATATGGCGGCCTAGTTAGTCACATGGCCGCGCGGCCGCCGCCAAAATGATGACCATGAGCGCTCGGCAGATTTGTCCAGGTACTCACTCACCAATTAGTTTGTACATGATCGGGATTGTAGGTAATTTAGAATTAATTGCTTTTCTCTGTCCATGGATCTTATAGGAATTATTGCCGTGCGGCCACGGTGGATCAGAAGCATCTGACCGCACTGATTTCCCTAGATGGGGTGACGGTCTCAATGGAAATCTGCCGGTGTAAAGTTACACCGGGACACACAGCCACAGCAGCCACACGCAGACGCGGTGATGCATCCGAATGCACCATAGCACACATGCATGCGTTGATGCAGTGGCCACGGTATGGAAACATCTTTAACACAGGCATGCTGATGCACATACGTCTTTATGCCACTCTTCAAAATGCATTCATACACAAGCTTTGGTATGCCCGGCCGCTAATTTTCTTGCCTTGCATACTGCAGAACCAGGTCGGACGATATCGCGCTCATGCAGTATAGAGCCAGATCCTATAGCCCGCTATTGGGGAACCCGTCCGATTGTCCTCTGAGTGCTTGACTATCACCTACAACTGCGAAGCGAATTTGAACAAGCTGAGCTGGTGTAGAACACATCCATCGATCAATGGTTGCTAGCTCAATGATGGATCACATATGTACAGAATGCCTACTTTTATATTGAATGTCTCAACGAGATGTAACCCTTGCTACTTCCAGAAAAAAAGTATATAAACTTCATACTCTCTTCCAGAAAGAACAAATATTCAACACACTCAATATTTTGGTTCAAATAAAAGCATACATGATCATTTCGTTGCTGAAGAAAAATAATATACCCGTTCAAAAAAAGACGCATAATTCTTACTAAAATTGTGAATATACTACAACTAATAGTACATGTATATACTCCATGTACTTAAAGAACAAACTTTATACTACATACTAAAGACTATCTTTTTGTGAAAGCTAATTCATTTTAAAATTGTTAGTACTCCATACTCCAATTTTATGTTGATATACTTCATACTCCAATTTTACATTAATACTCCATACCACATACTACATACTCCAATTTATGTTAATACTCCATACTACATACTCAAATTTTATATTAATGCTCCATATACATACTCCAATTATATTAATACTCCATACTCCAATTTTATATTGGTACTCCATACTACAATTTTATTTTAATACACAACTACCCATAATTATATGATAATACTACATATTTTAATTCTTTGACAAGACTCCATACTCCAATAATTATATCCTCATACTACATACTCCAAGCATACATGGAGTACGCTACATGTTGTTTAAAAAGGAAAAAAATACTCCCTCTGTAAACTACATACTTCGTACTAATTATGTAAACTACGTACTTGATAATATCTATTTCAAATACATGGTACGTATATATTGTGCCTAGAAAATGTCGTTATAACTTATAAGAATATCCAGAGTTGCGTTGACATGCTTATCCGGTAAACTGTTTCTGTACGTAGCCAAAAATCAAGGAGGTGGTTTATTCGGGAAAAAAGGAAGTGGTTAAACCAGTGCGCACTTGCCGGAATATTAAATTATAAAAACTAAATCAGGTGCTTCCTATTGGATTCTATGGCACCCGTTAACCCAGTTCCTCAAACAGGTTGACTTAGTGCTACGAACTGGACACGTGGTGGGCAAGTAGCTAGGTGGTAACTACCACTGCTTGTAGATAAAATTTGTCATATATATATATATATATATATATATATATATATATATATATTCTATGATGATCTAATGAATAATTAATATATATATATAGATATTATGAATTCCATTTTTTATCTGTTTTTGTATACTAATTTGAATCTAGCTGTTATCATCCACATATATAGAATGGAAATCTTATATACACACACACACACTGAAACAGAACATATAAAAATGGAAAACAGAGTACACACATTGAAACAGAGCAATACTATGATTGCTATGAATACAAAGCTATCCACGTCGAAACAACTTTTCAAAATAAAACGCGTCTATGAGACCATGACCAGCAGCCCTTGCCTAGGGTAGCTATTGGCTCTTCCTGAACTCGTGCAGGCGTTCGTCCAAGTGGTCAACACACTCGCGGTACATCTTGATACGTCTCCGCCGTATCTATAATTTTTTATTGTTCCATGCCAATATTCTACAACTTTCATATACTTTGGGCAACTTTTTATACTATTTTTGGGACTAACATATTGATCCAGTGCCCAGTGCTACTTCCTGTTTGTTGCATGTTTTTTGTTTCGCAGAATATCCATATCAAACGGATTCCAAACTGGATAAAAATTGACGGAGATTTTTTTTGGAATATATATGATTTTTTGGAAGAAAAATCCACGCGAGACGATGCCCGAGGGGGCCACGAGGCAGGGGGCGCGCCCCTGACCCTCGTCGCCACCCCGTAAGGCGGTTGATGCCCTTCTTTTGCCGCAAGAAAGCTAATATCCGAATAGAGATCATGTTAAAATTTCAGCCCAATCGGAGTTAAGTATCTCCGGGAATATAAGAAACGGTGAAAGGGTAGAATCTGGGAACGCAGAAACAGAGAGAGACAGATCCAATCTCGGAGGGGCTCTCGCCCCTCCCACGCCTTGGAGGCCAAGGACCAGAGGGGAAACCCTTCTCCCATCTAGGGAGGAGGTCAAGGAAGAAGAAGACGAAGGGCCCCCCTCTCCCCTTTTCTTCTGGTGGCGCCGGAACGCTGCCGTGGCCATCATCATCACCGCAATCTTCACCAACAACTTCACCATCATCATCACCAACTCTTCCCCGTCTATGCAGCGGTGTAACCTCTCTCTTACCCACTGTAATCTCTATTTAAACATGGTGCTCAACGCTATATATTATTTCCCAATGATGTATGGCTATCCTATGATGTTTGAGTAGATCCGTTTTGTCCTATGGACTATTTGATGATCAAGATTGGTTTGAGTTGCATGTTTTATTATTGGTGCTGTCCTATGGTACTCTCCGTGTCGCGCAAGCATGAGGGATCCCCCGCTGTAGGGTGTTGCAATACGTTCATGATTCATTTATAGTGGGTTGCGTGAGTGACTGAAACACAAACCTGAGTAAGGGGGTTGTTGCGTATGGGATAAAGAGGACTTGATGCTTTAGTGCTATGGTTGGGTTTTACCTTAATGATCTTTAGTAGTTGCGGATGCTTGCTAGATTTCCAATCATAAGTGCATATGATCTAAGTAGAGAAAGTATGTTAGCTTATGCCTCTCCCTCATATAAAATTGCAATAATGATTACCGGTCTAGTTATCGATTGCCCAGGGACAAATAACTTTCTTGTAACAAAAAACTCTTTACTAAACCAAACTTAGTTGTGTCTTTATCTAAACAGCCCCTACTTTTTATTTACGTAATCTTTATTATCTTGCAAACCTATCCAACAACACCTACAAAGTACTTCTAGTTTCATACTTGTTCTAGGTAAAGAGAACGTCAAGAGTGCATAGAGTTGTATCGGTGGTCGATAGAACTTGAGGGAATATTTGTTCTACCTTTAGCTCCTCGTTGGGTTCGAAACTCTTACTTGTCGAAAACTGTTGTGATCCCCTATACTTGTGGGTTATCAAGACCTTTTTCTGGCGTTGTTGCCCGGGAGCAATAGCGTGGGGTGAATATTCTCGTGTGTGCTTGTTTGCTTTATCACTAAGTAATTTTTATTTGTTGTTCTTAGTTGTTCTTTATCTTTAGTTATGGATATGGAACACGAAATACCAAAAAATTAGGTGTATTTTCTGCTCATGGAGATGGGGAACCTCCTAAAACCCTCGATGCTCAATGTGTGAAAAATCTTATGTACCACTTTGATAATCCTGAGAAAACCTCATTCAATCTGGTAATGGGAGTAACGTTGGATCAATGTGAATACTTTAGGGATTATCGCTTGACACAAAAAGGGAAACTATTATGGAATCAAATTTATATATTGTATTGGTATGCTAGGCAACTATGCTTGAGATATGATTATACTTGTTGCTCTAGGATGAAGGCTCCACACCTTCCCTTTTCATGTGAATTTAATGATAACGAAACCTTAGCTTCTTATGCTAATGGTATATATGATTACTATGATGTGGAATATATAGAAGAATTTGTTGCTTTTAAGGGTGCTTATGAAATTGAATCTTTGTTTGAAAAGTATGAAGCTTTTGATGATGATGTTTATAGGCCTGAAAATTTAGCTATTCTAAAATATTGCTATGATAATTATGAATATAATTCCTATATTAATGCACTTATTAAGAAAGTCTCCGCTATGCAAGAAGAGACTAATATTTTGCAAGAATCTATGGAAGAAGAAGTTGATGAAACTGTGAGCTCATTGGATGAAAAAGATGAGGAGGAGAGCGAAGAACAAAAGGAGGAAGAGCGGATTGATAACCCGTGCCCACCTTCTAATGAGAATAACTCTTCAACTCATACATTGTTTAATTTCCCTTCATGCTTACTGAAGGATGAATGCTATGATAATTGTTATGATCCCGTTGATTCTTTTGAAATATCCCTTTTTGATGATGCTTGCTATGCTTGCAGCCAAGATGCCAATATGAATTATGCTTATGGAGATGAACTTGCTATAATTCCATATGCTAAACATGAAATTGTTGCTATTGCACCCACGCATGATTGTCCTATTATCTTTTTGAATTCCCCCAAGTACACTATATCTGGGAAGTTTACCCTTATTAAGGATTATATTGATGGGTTGCCTTATACTGTTGCACATGATGATTTTGATGAATATAATATGCATGTGATTGCTTCTCCTACTTGCAATTATCATGAGGGAGGAACTATATCTCCACCTCTATATGTTTCCAATATGATAAAATTGCAAGAAACTGTTTATACTATGCATTGGCCTTTACTATGTGTGCATGAATTGTTATTTTATGACATGCCGATGCATAGGAAGAGAGTTAGACTTCATAGTTACATGATATATGTTGCTTTGTGTTCACTACTAAATTACAAATCATTGTTAATTAAAATTGGCTTTGATATACCTTGGGATCCGGGTGGATTCATTACTTGAGCACTATATGCCTAGCATAATGGCTTTAAAGAAAGCGCTGCCAGGGAGACAACCCGGAAGTTTTAGAGAGTCATTTATTTCTGTTGAGTGCTTTTATATAGTTTAAAAACAACAAAAATAAATAGGGTAACCCAAAACTTTTTCAAAAAGGAAAGTGAAAGTGAGAAAGACAAGCATTCTTGAAGTGGGAGAGCTCCTTGAACTTTGTTCATGCTCACGAAAACTTTGTGAATCTTGATTACAGAAACTTTTCAATAAAAATAATTATACCCTTGTACAATTCCATTGTATTATAAAAATAATGTGCCAAGGTTTGCCTTTAGGATGTTTACATTTGCTTGATGGTTTGTACGGTGCAGGACAGAAACTTTGGCTGTAGTGCGCGATTTTAAATTTTTAGCTGGAACGTGAAATGGTTCTGATTCTTTTTGCACTGTCTTTCTATAAAAATTGTTTATTTTTCATAATTTTGGCAGAATTTTTCAAGTATCAGAATTATGGTGAATGTTTAGATTGTTACAGACTGTTCTGTTTTAGACAGATTCTGTTTTTGATGCATAGTTTGCTTGTTTTGATGAAACTAACGATTTATATCAGTGGAAAAGTTATATTACAGTAGACACAATGAAACAACAAAATATGAATTGGTTTGCAACAGTACTTAGAGTAGTGATTTGATTTATTATACTAACGGATCTTACCGAGTTTTTTGTTGAAGTTTTGTGTGGATGAAGTGTTCGATGATCGAGAAGGTCTCGATGTGAGAAGAAGGAAGAGATGCAAGAGCTCAAGCTTGGGGATGCCCGAGGCACCCCAAGTAAATATTCAAGGAGACTCAAGCGTCTAAGCTTGAGGATGCCCCGGAAGGCATCCCCTCTTTCTTCAACAAATATCGGTATGTTTTCGGATTCGTTTCGTTCATGCGATATGTGCAAATCTTGGAGCGTCTTTTCCATCTAGTTTTCATTTTTCTTTTATGCACCATGCTGGTGTGAGATAGTCCTTGGTTGATTTATAGAATGCTCTTTGCACTTCACTTATATCTTTTGAGTACGGCTTTATAGAATGCTTCATGGGCTTCACTTATATCATTTGAAGTTTGGATTGCCTGTTTCTCTTTACATAGAAAACCGCCATTTGTAGAATGCTCTTTTGCTTCACTTATATTTGTTAGAGCACGGGCATATATTTTGTAGAAAGAATTAAACTCTCTTGCTTCACTTATATCTATTTAGAGAGATGACAGGAACTGGTTATTCACATGGTTAGTCATAAAATCCTACATAGAACTTGTAGATCACTGAATATAATATGTTTGATTCCTTGTAATATTTTTGCGATATAAAGATGGTGATATTAGAGTCATGCTAGTGGGTAGTTGTGTATTAGTAGAAATACTTGTGTTGAGGTTTGTTATTCCCGTAGCATGCACGTATGGTGAACCGTTATGTAACAAAGTCGGAGCATGATTTATTTATTGATTGTCTTCCTTATGAGTGGCGGTCGGGGACGAGCGATGGTGTTTTCCTACCAATCTACCCCCCTAGGAGCATGCGCGTAGTACTTTGTTTTGATAGCTAATAGACATTTGCAATAAGTATGTGAGTTCTATATGACTAATGTTGAGTCCATGGATTATACGCACTCTCACCCTTCCACCATTGCTAGCCTCTCTAGTATCACGCAACTTTCGCTGGTACCATAAACCCACCATATACCTTCCTAAAACCAGCCACCATACCTACCTATCATGGCATTTCCATAGCCATTCGGAGATATATTGCCATGCAACTTCCATCATCATCATATACATGAGTTGAGCATTCATTGTCATATTGCTTTGCATGATCGGAAGATAGCTAGCATGATGTTTTCATGGCTTGTCCGTTTTTTGATGTCATTGCTACGCTAGATCATTGCACATCCCGGTACACCGCCAGAGGCATTCATATAGAGTCATATCTTTGTTCTAGTATCGAGTTGTAAGTAAATAAAAGTGTGATGATGATGGAAGGCCAAAAATAAAAAAATAAAAATAAAAATAAAAAAGAGAAGGCCAAAAAAAGAAAAAAAGAGAGAAGGCCAAAAAAATAAAAATAAAAAATAAAAAAGAGAAGGCCAAAAAAAGAGAGAAGGCCCAAAAAAACAAAAAAAAGAGAGAAAAAGAGAGAAGGGGCAATGTTACTATCCTTTTACCACACTTGTGCTTCAAAGTAGCACCATCACTACAAAAAAAGACACATCTGTGACATTTTGGGCCGAACGAAATTTTTTTCTGTCATACATATGACACTTCTATGACGATAATTGTGACAAAACCCGGTTACATCATAGATGTGGTGGGCTCCTACTTCTATGACAAAAAATCATGACAGAAAATGGGCTTTTCGTCCTGGGCGGGCCGGAGACGCAGTTGCATGACATTCTTTGGGCCGTCCATGACGGAAAAAAGCATGGTAGAAGCGAGGGCGAGGAAAATTTTGGGGAGTTCCCGGTTACGGTGGGAGGTCGGGGGCCGAGCGATGCGCGCTTCTCTCGTACACGTACGCGCGTGTGTGCGAGGCGTTGGCTCTAACTGAACCCGAGCGAGGCGTTGGGCTCTAACTGAGCCTGAGCGATTGCACTGCAGCCTACGCGTTACTTAACCCGAGTGATCGATCGATGGCCGTTAACTGAACCCGATCGAGCGATTCCTTCGCTACTGCTGCTAACTGGACCCCGTGGTGTTGGATGAACAGTTCCTGGTGGGGATGGATGAATAGGACCCCGTGGTGTTGCCTCTGGATGAACAGGACCCCGATCGATCGAGCCGGTTGGGGCGGGATGAACAGGACCCCGTGGAGGGCTGGATGAACAGGACCACCCCGTGGAGGGCAGGACGAACAATAGACGGTGGAGGGCAGGATGAACAGTAGCCCGTGGAGGGGTGGTTGTACAGGAGCCCATGGAGAGGGCTGGTTGAACAGTAGCTGGTGGAGTAGCAGGCGGTGGAGGCTAGATGAACTGGAGCCCGTGGATGAACAGTCGCAGGTGGAGGCCGGAGGAGGTCGACTGTGGATGAACAGTAGCTCGTGGAGGCTGGAGGGGGTCGACGGTGGAGATGAACAGTATCCCGTGGAGTCCCGTTTTGCGGTACGCCACACACCTCCCGATGAACAGGACCCCCGTTTCGAGCGTAGCGCTCCAACACAAGTCCGTTTCGTCTGTTTTGCGGTACGCCACACCCCTCCCAATCAGCAGGACCCCCGTTTCGACCGTAGGAGGTCTGTTTCCTCTGTTTTGCGATACGCTAGACCCCTCCCGATGAACAGGATCCTGTTTCGAACGTGGCCGATTGAACACAAGGCCGTTTCCTCGGTACGCCAGGCCTCGTTTCCATCGCCTGTTCCGTCCAAGCCCTCCCGATGAACACGACGCATTCCGTTGCCTCCCCATGAACACGACGCATTACGTTGCCTCCCCATGAACACGACGCATTCCGTTGCCTCTCCATGAACACGACGACGATAATGTTTCTCCTATGACGCCCGGATAATTAAGCTACAGTAATTCCACGCTCATCATGCCATGACACCTCGGTTACTGTTACTATCCTCACAATAATTCGAAACCGTTCGAAATTCGTATTCAAATTAATGATAGCAATAAAAGTTATCAAAAATTAAAACAAAAATGTTCGGTGGTTGTCGGATATTACAAAGGTAATTATGGTGCAGCAAACACATTTTTATAAAATGTCTAAATAATTTAAAGTGATTTAAAACAGAAAAGAAAATAAATAAAAGCAAAAACAGAAAAACTAAAACTAACCCAAAAGGAAAGGAGAAAGACCCCCTGGGCTTCGGCCCATTCCCTCGCACCCGGTCGGCCCAGGTGGCCCAGCTGCCACCTCCCCACCTCTGTCACCACCTCCCCACACCCCCCACTGTTCGTCCGACCGCGCCCGCGTCGCCGTCGGACCAGCTCGCCGCCCCGCGCCGATACAGGCCCCTGGAGAGGATAAGGGCGCTGACGCCGCGCCCTCTCGGGCTCCCCTCCCCACTTGCCCCCCTGCTCTCCTCCT
>NC_057794.1:416363549-416366661 GCF_018294505.1 Triticum aestivum | reverse complement strand
AGATCCGCCCAGCACGCCCATGGCCGCGCCGCCGTGCTAACCACGGCCACCGTCGTCCCCGAGCCCCTCCAACTAGTCTCCGAGCACCGTCATCCTCCTCTACGTCCTCCACGCTGATGATTAGGATCCGGGGAGCTCTACAGCGCGGGATCCCCGTCGTCGTCTTCCTCGGGTCGCCGCTGTCGCCATCGACCCCGACCAACGCCAATCTCCCGTCTACGTCGCGCCGCTGCTGCTACTAATCCGTCACCGGGCCCCCGTGCGCCCACTCGGTGAGCTCCCGCGCCCCGCTCTCCTTTTCCCTCGCGCACCGTAGCTGCCTATTCGCCGTTCCCGAGAGCCCGTCGCCGTGGATCGCCTCGCCGCCGTGGCCGTACTCTCCGTCGTGCTCTCTTGAGCACGGCATCTTGTTCCTGGTGCACCCAGGAACCCAACGCGCCCGCTTGCGCGCTGCTCCGTGGCCGCTAGCTCCTAGCTCGGTGAACGCCCGAACGCGTCACCGCACGCGCTCGTCGCCGGCAGCCGTCCGGTGACCATTTGGTCCCGGGCTCATGCATGTTGTGCTCGCACGCGCCCGTAGAGGCCTCCTGACCGTTTAGGGTACTTGCTGCCGTGCTGCAGCGCCGTTTCCCTCTCGCGGCCGAACGCCGGCGTCCGCCCCGCTCGTCACCGGTGACGCTGCGGTCCTCCTCCGGCCACGCCACCGCCCCCGCTAGATGCGCCTCTGCGCACTCGTTCGAACGAGCCCAGGCGCGCGCGGATCCGTGCACTGTGTGCATTTTCCGGCGAACTCCGGCGGGCCTGCGCCGTGCTTTTGGTCGCCGGCGGCGTGAACCGCCCCTGCTGACCTGGCACCGCGGGTCCCGCCACCTGGGCCACTGACTGGTGGGCCCAGGGCCCCTGTTGACCTGTTGACTGGGTCAACGTGCTGACTGGGCAGTCCAGTGGCACTGACATGCGGGCCCATGCCATAAAACAAATAAAACAAATATATAAACTGCTAATTAATTTAGTTAATTAACTAAAACTTAATTAGACTCTGACAGGTTGGCCCAGTAGGTTTACTAACTAATTTTAGATTAGTTTAAACTCTGTTTAACCCACTGTCTATGACAGGTGGGTCCCCCATGTCAGTTTTGACTGGTCAACCGACCAGTTGACCTGCTGACATCACTCTGATGTCATGCCTACGTCATGACACACTGTTTTGGATAAGTTTGGAATTAAATATATAATTAAAATCAGAAAATGTTTTAAAATCTTTAGAAAATCATATCTTTTAATCCATAACTCGGATTAAAATATTTTCAACATGAAAGTTGCTCAGAACGACGTGATGATTCCGGATACGCAGTCCGTTCGTCCGCCACACACCCCTAACCTATCGAACTCGCAACTTTCCCCCTCCAGTTCATCTGTCCGAAAACGCGAAACACCGGGAATACTTTCCCGGATGTTTCCCCCCTTAACCGGTACCACCTCATACCACGTTAGGGCCCACCTAGCATCGTTACTTGTCATGTCATGCATCGATATGCATTTGTTTGCATTGTATTCATTGTTTCTTCCCCCTCTTCTCTCCGGTAGACTACGAGACCGACGCTGCTGCTGCCCAGTTCGACTACGGAGTTGACGACCCCTCTCTCTTGCCAGAGCAACCAGGCAAGCCCCCCCACCTTGATCACCAGATATCGCCTATTCTACTCTATACTGCTTGCATTAGAGTAGTGTAGCATGTTACTGCTTTCCGTTAATCCTATTCTGATGCATAGCCTGACATTGTTGCTACATCTGTTGATACCTTACCTGCAAACCTAAATACTTAGTATAGGATGCTAGTTTATCATTGTTGGCCCTACATTCGTGTTAGTCTGCCTTGCTATAATATTGGGCCGTGATCACTCGGGAGGTGATCACGGGTATATACTATACATACATACATACTATACAGATGGTGACTAAAGTCGGGTCAGCTCGAAGAGTACCCGCGAGTGATTCACTGATTGGGGGCTGAAAGGACCTTTGTCCCGACGGCCCTCTGTGTGGATCTTTGAGGCGGAGCGACAGGGCAGGTTGAGACCGCCTAGGAGAGAGGTGGGCCTGGCCCTGTTCGGCGTTCGCGGATACTTAACACGCTTAACGAGATCTTGGTATTTGATCTGAGTCGGCTACGAGCCTATACGCACTAACCATCTACGTGGGAGTAGTTATGGGTATCCCGGCGTCGTGGTATCAGCCGAAGCACTTCAGACGTCAGCGACGGAGCGGCGCGCGCCGGATTGGAACGTAAGCCTGCTCTTGTATTAAGGGGGCTAGTTATGCTTCCGGCCGCCCACGCAACGTGCAGGTGTGCTATGGGCGATGGGCCCAGACCCCTGTGCGCTTAGGTTTAGACCGGCATGCTGGCCTCTCTGTTTTGCCTAGGTGGGGCTGCGACGTGTTGATCTTCCGAGGCCGGGCATGACCCAGGGAAGTGTGTCCGGCCAAATGGGATCAAGCGTGTTGGGTTATGTGGTGCACCCCTGCAGGGAAGTTTAATCTATTCGAATAGCCGTGATCTTCGGTAACAGGACGACTTAGAGTTGTACCTTGACCTTATGACAACTAGAACCGGATACTTAATAAAACACACCCTTCCAAGTCCCAGATATAACCGGTGGTCGCTCTACCTCAGGGATATGAGGAGGGGATCGCCGGGTAGGATTATGCTATGAGATGCTATTTGGAGATGCTACTTGGAGATGCTACTTGGAGGACTTCAATCTACTCTCTTCTACTTGATGCAAGACGGTGGCGGCGAGAAGCGTAGTCTTCGACAGGATTAGCTATCCCCCTCTTATTCTGGCATTCTGCAGTTCAGTCCACTGATATGGCCTCCTTACACATATACCCATGCATATGTAGTGTAGTTCCTTGCTTGCGAGTACTTTGGATGAGTACTCACGGTTGCTTTCTTTCCCCTTTTCCCCTTTCCTTTCTTTCTGGTTGTCGCAACCAGAGGCTGGAGTCCAGGAGCCAGACGCCACCGTCGACGACGACCCCTACTACACTGGAGGTGCCTACTACTACGTGCTGCCCGCTGATGACGACCGGGAGTAGTTTAGGAGGATCC
>NC_057794.1:416361393-416363148 GCF_018294505.1 Triticum aestivum | reverse complement strand
CTTCCACCGTCAACCCTTATGGGTAACTACTTACAGTTGTTATTCTTATATCATCCCCAGTGGTCTTGTTATTACATGATACCCTGAAAAACTCGTCGTTGTTTCGATAATCCCTTGAGCTTACTGCCTTGCTGTTCTTTGTCACTTGAATACCCCTACGGTTAATTCTCGCACTTATCGAGTATCCGCTCATCCCCCAGTTGTTCATGTGTTACACAAAAGTCTTCGAAATACCACCCGATATTCCGAAAATCCTCAGCGACCTATTGCTCTGGAATTTCTTGTTTGCTTTCATTATGATTAATCCCATAAGTATAGAAATCTTATTGACATTCCTTGTCATTATCATTTTGAGTCTGTTGACTCAATATGTTGCGAATACACGCAATCATCATTGATCCTTATAAATTACCTTTCCGGCCGAGCTTCCATTCTTTTAACTGGAATTGGTTCTCGACCAATCCAATTGTCGTTGATTGTACCCTAAGGCTATTCAATTTATCCATCCCTAATCAGAGCATTGCTTCTGATCCCTTGTTTTGGAAATCATAATTCCTTTGCATTTAAGCTTTGAATTATTTAGAGGATTCCATAACCTGTTGCATTTGCATTCCTTCCTTTTCTGGTTGAGTATCGGTACTCACATGAGATCCTTTGTGGACCATCAAGTCCTTTGTTGGATTGTTATCCGACAATGTCCTTCACATTTGATCACTTTGTGAGTTCTTCCCCTGATACATAATGCCTTCGTTAAGTTGTATCCTCTGCTTGGCCAACCATGCTCTGCTTTCGGGCTTGTGTTATTTACTCTTGAAACTTGTGGTATATGTTTCTAAGAAGCCCCTATGGGTTGAACATATGCCTTCTCTAAACTGTGTGAACCCGAAAGTTTTCACGAATCATACTCTTCTGGTGCTTCGCCAGATAAAATTTCAACACTGCAACTTCATCGAACGTGAGGAGTGAATGAAAGGTTATGCATTGGAGAAGTGGGAGTCGACCTTGAACTTGTGTTCATGCCCATGGACACGATGGAGATCTTATCATTAAAGCTTCTCTTAAATTAATTATTCCTTTGGTATAAGTTCATCTTATATCAGGGATCTGGCCTTTTGCAATCGTGGTTCCGACCATGTTATCTTTTAAATACCATTTCTCGTGCAAGTTTTAACACTTGTCTTCTATAGAGCAATACCCCCGTCCAACCTCTACTTTGATATGTCATCGAGTATTACCCCCTGGTATCTCGAGATTATCTTGGAACTGCATAACTTCTTATGAGTTCTTCATCAAGTGCTACCTTCCCACTGCTTCCAATTTTTCACGGGCTCTGAGTTATTAAACACTCAAAGACACCGATAACTGAACCGAGTCCGCTCTACGGTTCAATAACTCTTCGGTAAGCTTCTATCAGTACGAGTTTGTACCCGATCACATCATTCCTAGCCTGATCGGCTATATCATTATCATGCTAAATTTTAACTGTGCTACCGGGACCTCCTTCCCGTAGCACAATTATTTGACGATGAGCTAAGCTTACGTTGATCTTCCTCCTCATATCATTTCTCCTTGGACAATAAGCTTGGTTTCGAGTTTGTGTCATACCCTTGGTTCCAATAACCTTTCGCTTCACCATTCATTTGACTTGATGTCATCGCCGATCGATTACATCTTGGAATCTCTCGACAAAGTGTGTCGTGATCATCATCAATCTTATGAGCTCTTCCAGGATATCAAATGAGTTCATGATGAGAA
>NC_057794.1:416359588-416361111 GCF_018294505.1 Triticum aestivum | reverse complement strand
CCAGATATAACCGGTGGTCGCTCTACCTCAGGGATATGAGGAGGGGATCGCCGGGTAGGATTATGCTATGAGATGCTATTTGGAGATGCTACTTGGAGATGCTACTTGGAGGACTTCAATCTACTCTCTTCTACTTGATGCAAGACGGTGGCGGCGAGAAGCGTAGTCTTCGACAGGATTAGCTATCCCCCTCTTATTCTGGCATTCTGCAGTTCAGTCCACTGATATGGCCTCCTTACACATATACCCATGCATATGTAGTGTAGTTCCTTGCTTGCGAGTACTTTGGATGAGTACTCACGGTTGCTTTCTTTCCCCTTTTCCCCTTTCCTTTCTTTCTGGTTGTCGCAACCAGAGGCTGGAGTCCAGGAGCCAGACGCCACCGTCGACGACGACCCCTACTACACTGGAGGTGCCTACTACTACGTGCTGCCCGCTGATGACGACCGGGAGTAGTTTAGGAGGATCCTAGGCAGGAGGCCTGCGCCTCTTTCGATCTGTATCCCAGTTTGTGCTAGCCTTCTTAAGGCAAACTTGTTTAACTTATGTCTGTACTCAGATATTGTTGCTTCCGCTGACTCGTCTATGATCGAGCACTTGTATTCGAGCCCTCGAGGCCCCTGGCTTGTATTATGATGCTTGTATGACTTATTTTATGTTTTAGAGTTGTGTTGTGATATCTTCCCGTGAGTCCCTGATCTTGATCGTACACATTTGCGTGCATGATTAGTGTACGATTGAATCGGGGGCGTCACAAGTTGGTATTAGAGCCGACTGCCTGTAGGAATCCCCCTTCCACACTCCTTGGCCGAAGTCGAGTCTAGACATTGCAAAACTTTTACTAACATGGCTGTGTGCCTTACGGGCCCACGTCGCCATCCGGGTGGTATTAGGATCTTTTACTCCTCGATCCTTACTCTGGGACTCTGAACTCTCTTCTATTCGGGTTAAATGAATTTTGCTAAATCTAACATTAGGATCTCGTTATCACTTTCACCCGGAGAGCCCCTTATTACTGATGATCGTCTGCTGCACGTGAAGACCCTGAAGATACTTTCTGCTGATAGGCCGAGAACTTGTGTTCATCGCGTTTGCAATTCCCCTTCCACCGTCAACCCTTATGGGTAACTACTTACAGTTGTTATTCTTATATCATCCCCAGTGGTCTTGTTATTACATGATACCCTGAAAAACTCGTCGTTGTTTCGATAATCCCTTGAGCTTACTGCCTTGCTGTTCTTTGTCACTTGAATACCCCTACGGTTAATTCTCGCACTTATCGAGTATCCGCTCATCCCCCAGTTGTTCATGTGTTACACAAAAGTCTTCGAAATACCACCCGATATTCCGAAAATCCTCAGCGACCTATTGCTCTGGAATTTCTTGTTTGCTTTCATTATGATTAATCCCATAAGTATAGAAATCTTATTGACATTCCTTGTCATTATCATTTTGAGTCTGTTGACTCAATATGTTGCGAATACACGCAATCATCATTGATCCTTATAAATTACCTTTCCGGC
>NC_057794.1:416355454-416357298 GCF_018294505.1 Triticum aestivum | reverse complement strand
CCCCCCCCCCGGCTGGAGGACCTATCATTATAGATTCCTTTTCAGCAAGGTTATCCATTCATCCATGAGGAAATTGTAAGACTTATTCTACAAGTTATTCCTGATGGATCCTTTGTGTTTCCAAAGTCTGATCTTCACCTGATGACCATGTCAATGCTATCTCGAAGCATGTCTATGGTACTCCGATTTTCAACAAGACCATTTGAAGCCCAATGCTAAATGTTTCTTGCTCAATTACCCAAACACCATTGTATGGGCAATGTCATGAAAATTCTCTCCCCTACCTAAAGAGTTTTCTACATTATATCCTGACATGGATATCATGCTCTGCTTGTCCTTGGGAAGGATATACCCTTGAAATATGTGTTTAAACATAATTTCCTTTCCATTGTTCTGTTTAATCTGATGATCATATTTCCTCCCATTGTTGGTTTAACCTTTCTTGTGAACTATATGATCTGAGCAGTAATATTCTCCTGCTTATGTAAACACCTCGTTGTACAATTCTGTCAGTAAGAACCTGTTACTTTTGTTGATGACATTCCGGTAACCACCGATGGACGAGAACTTCGCCTACTGGTCCGCCTCGTTCAACGAGCAGGAAAATGGTTCTCTTCATCCCTCGCCCTTGGTACCGACATTGCTGCCGACATAACTGACATGCTACTCTCTGACATGCCTTGCTATCGTGATCGTACAAGATGTCAGCCCCCCCCCCTTTCTACTTTTAACCCACATGGTGGGCCCATAACCCACAGGTCCCAGGAACGAAACCTGACTCTCCCTGTACAACCTGTTGTCAAAGTTATTCCTCGTGCTTGACTTTGTATGTAATTCACGGGCCACTTGCCTGTTGATCTATTCTGGTATGGGACACAATACTTATTCCCGTTGCTCAGAACCCCTTTCACACCCTGTTTCAGGCAACGAACGATTGTCTATCTGCTCGAAACTTCTCAGGATACCTCCTCACTTTGTTCTCAATAATGTCTAAGGGTTTTTAATTCGAGAGTTACTTCCCCCACCTTCCCCGATGTTATCAACAAGTTAGTCAACCTTGTAGAGGTCTGTTCTCCCAGCCCCTTTATTCTTTCGTAAGTACGGTGAAAGTTCCTGAAGAAAGGGATGACTACTTGATCATGGTGGCTTGAAACAGAGAAATGAAGATATCAACGAAAGGGATCAACCTCTTCGAGAAGAGCAAGCCAGGATGAGAAGACCCGCTAGATTCGTTACCAAACTTTCCCCCTTAGTCCCCCTCTTAAATCTCGGGACGAGATTTCTTGTAGTGGAGGAGAATTGTGACGCCCGGATAATTAAGCTACAGTAATTCCACGCTCATCATGCCATGACACCTCGGTTACTGTTACTATCCTCACAATAATTCGAAACCGTTCGAAATTCGTATTCAAATTAATGATAGCAATAAAAGTTATCAAAAATTAAAACAAAAATGTTCGGTGGTTGTCAGATATTACAAAGGTAATTATGGTGCAGCAAACACATTTTTATAAAATGTCTAAATAATTTAAAGTGATTTAAAACAGAAAAGAAAATAAATAAAAGCAAAAACAGAAAAACTAAAACTAACCCAAAAGGAAAGGAGAAAGACCCCCTGGGCTTCGGCCCATTCCCTCGCACCCGGTCGGCCCAGGTGGCCCAGCTGCCACCTCCCCACCTCTGTCACCACCTCCCCACACCCCCCACTGTTCGTCCGACCGCGCCCGCGTCGCCGTCGGACCAGCTCGCCGCCCCGCGCCGATACAGGCCCCTGGAGAGGATAAGGGCGCTGACGCCGCGCCCTCTCGGGCTCCCCTCCCCACTTGCCCCCCTGCTCTCCTCCT
>NC_057794.1:416353330-416354959 GCF_018294505.1 Triticum aestivum | reverse complement strand
GTGCTAACCACGGCCACCGTCGTCCCCGAGCCCCTCCAACTAGTCTCCGAGCACCGTCATCCTCCTCTACGTCCTCCACGCTGATGATTAGGATTCGGGGAGCTCTACAGCGCGGGATCCCCGTCGTCGTCTTCCTCGGGTCGCCGCTGTCGCCATCGACCCCGACCAACGCCAATCTCCCGTCTACATCGCACCGCTGCTGCTACTAATCCGTCACCGGGCCCCCGTGCGCCCACTCGGTGAGCTCCCGCGCCCCGCTCTCCTTTTCCCTCGCGCACCGTAGCTGCCTATTCGCCGTTCCCGAGAGCCCGTCGCCGTGGATCGCCTCGCCGCCGTGGCCGTACTCTCTGTCGTGCTCTCCTGAGCACGGCATCTTGTTCCTGGTGCACCCAGGAACCCAACGCGCCCGCTCGCGCGCTGCTCCGTGGCCGCTAGCTCCTAGCTCGGTGAACGCCCGAATGCGTCACCGCACGCGCTCGTCGCCGGCAGCCGTCCGGTGACCATTTGGTCCCGGGCTCATGCTTGTTGTGCTCGCACGCGCCCGTAGAGGCCTCCTGACCGTTTAGGGTACTTGCTGTCGTGCTGCAGCACCGTTTCCCTCTCGCGGCCGAACGCCGGCGTCCGCCCCGCTCGTCACCGGTGACGCTGCGGTCCTCCTCCGGCCACGCCACCGCCCCCGCTAGATGCGCCTCTGCGCACTCGTTCGAACGAGCCCAGGCGCGCGCGGATCCGTGCACTGTGTGCATTTTCCGGCGAACTCCGGCGGGCCTGCGTCGTGCTTTTTGTCGCCGGCGGCGTGAACCGCCCCTGCTGACCTGGCACCGCGGGTCCTGCCACCTGGGCCACTGACTGGTGGGCCCAGGGCCCCTGTTGACCTGTTGACTGGGTCAACGTGCTGACTGGGCAGTCTAGTGGCACTGACATGCGGGCCCATGCCATAAAACAAATAAAACAAATATATAAACTGTTAATTAATTTAGTTAATTAACTAAAACTTAATTAGACACTGACAGGTGGGCCAGTAGGTTTACTAACTAATTTTAGATTAGTTTAAACTCTGTTTAACCCACTGTCTATGACAGGTGGGTCCCCCATGTCAGTTTTGACTGGTCAACCGACCAGTTGACCTGCTGACATCACTCTGATGTCATGCCTACGTCATCACACACTATTTTGGATAAGTTTGGAATTAAATATATAATTAAAATCAGAAAATGTTTTAAAATCTTTAGAAAATCATATCTTTTAATCCGTAACTCGGATTAAAATATTTTCAACATGAAAGTTGCTCAGAACGACGTGACGATTCCGGATACGCAGTCCGTTCGTCCGCCACACACCCCTAACCTATCGAACTCGCAACTTTCCCCCTCCAGTTCATCTGTCCGAAAACGCGAAACACCGGGAATACTTTTCCGGATGTTTCCCCCCTTAACCGGTACCACCTCATACCACGTTAGGGCCCACCTAGCATCGTTACTTGTCATGTCATGCATCGATATGCATTTGTTTGCATTGTATTCATTGTTTCTTCCCCCTCTTCTCTCCGGTAGACTACGAGACCGACGCTGCTACTGCCCAGTTCGACTACGGAGTTGACGACCCCTCTCTCTTGCCAGAGCAACCAGG
>NC_057794.1:416332120-416352930 GCF_018294505.1 Triticum aestivum | reverse complement strand
ATCGCCTATTCTACTCTATACTGCTTGCATTAGAGTAGTGTAGCATGTTACTGCTTTCCGTTAATCCTATTCTGATGTGTAGCCTGACATTGTTGCTACATCTGTTGATACCTTACCTGCAAACCTAAATACTTAGTATAGGATGCTAGTTTATCATTGTTGGCCCTACATTCGTGTCAGTCTGCCTTGCTATAATATTGGGCCGTGATCACTCAGGAGGTGATCACGGGTATATACTATACATACATACATACTATACAGATGGTGACTAAAGTCGGGTCAGCTCGAAGAGTACCCGCGAGTGATTCACTGATTGGGGGCTGAAAGGACCTTTGTCCCGACGGCCCTTTGTGTGGATCTTTGAGGCGGAGCGACAGGGCAGGTTGAGACCGCCTAGGAGAGAGGTGGGCCTGGCCCTGTTCGGCGTTCGCGGATACTTAACACGCTTAACGAGATCTTGGTATTTGATCTGAGTCGGCTACGAGCCTATACGCACTAACCATCTACGTGGGAGTAGTTATGGGTATCCCGGCGTCGTGGTATCAGCCGAAGCACTTCAGACGTCAGCGACGGAGCGGCGCGCGCCGGATTGGAACGTAAGCCTGCTCTTGTATTAAGGGGGCTAGTTCTGCTTCTGGCCGCCCACGCAACGTGCAGGTGTGCTATGGGTGATGGGCCCAGACCCCTGTGCGCTTAGGTTTAGACCGGCGTGCTGGCCTCTCTATTTTGCCTAGGTGGGGCTGCGACGTGTTGATCTTCCGAGGCCGGGCATGACCCAGGGAAGTGTGTCCGGCCAAATGGGATCAAGCGTGTTGGGTTATGTGGTGCACCCCTGCAGGGAAGTTTAATCTATTCGAATAGCCGTGATCTTCGGTAACATGACGACTTGGAGTTGTACCTTGACCTTATGACAACTAGAACCGGATACTTAATAAAACACACCCTTCCAAGTGCCAGATATAACCGGTGGTCGCTCTACCTCAGGGATATGAGGAGGGGATCGCCGGGTAGGATTATGCTATGAGATGCTATTTGGAGATGCTACTTGGAGGACTTCAATCTACTCTCTTCTACTTGATGCAAGACGGTGGCGGCGAGAAGCGTAGTCTTCGACAGGATTAGCTATCCCCCTCTTATTCTGGCATTCTGCAGTTCAGTCCACTGATATGGCCTCCTTACACATATACCCATGCATATGTAGTGTAGTTCCTTGCTTGCGAGTACTTTGGATGAGTACTCACGGTTGCTTTCTTTCCCCTTTTCCCCTTTCCTTTCTTTCTGGTTGTCGCAACCAGAGGCTGGAGTCCAGGAGCCAGACGCCACCGTCGACGACGACCCCTACTACACTGGAGGTGCCTACTACTACGTGCTACCCGCTGATGACGACCGGGAGTAGTTTAGGAGGATCCCAGGCAGGAGGCCTGCGCCTCTTTCGATCTGTATCCCAGTTTGTGCTAGCCTTCTTAAGGCAAACTTGTTTAACTTATGTCTGTACTCAGATATTGTTGCTTCCGCTAACTCGTCTATGATCGAGCACTTGTATTCGAGCCCTCGAGGCCCCTGGCTTGTATTATGATGCTTGTATGACTTATTTTATGTTTTAGAGTTGTGTTGTGATATCTTCCCGTGAGTCCCTGATCTTGATCGTACACATTTGCGTGCATGATTAGTGTACGATTGAATCGGGGGCGTCACATCTCCGTTCTGACCCAGCCATGTACACGAGCCCTGGCCGTACGTATGCGCGAGTAGGCGTTCGAGACCTCGCCCGTATGTACACATACGTGGCCATATTTTCTTTCTTGCACCCGGGCCGCTGTACGTACGTGTACATGCTACATGCGTGCCTCTACTACGACACGTGCACGCCTCTACATCGACCAGTATATATGTACGTACGTTCGCGACCAGAATGACAACGCTACGTACGCTTCGACAAGGTGGGTCCCGACTGTCAGGCACTTCCTTGCGTGCGAAGATGTAGCTGGTGGGTCCCAGCAGTCAGGGGCAAAAGTTTTTTTCACAAAATACGTGGCCCGTCCGGTGGGTCCCCGCTGTCAGGTGGTGGAATAATTATTTTGCGCGTAATAAGGAGGCACTTCCTTGCTGCGGCCGTGGACCTAGCTGTCAGCGTCTCCACGCACAGTACTCTTCCGATGGAAGTCGGTCGTTGACCACATTGACCACGCCGCGCTAAGAGCACCACGGTGGTGGACGACGGTGAGGCCTAGGAAGGGGACGACGCGGAGCCGAGGAAGACGCGGCAGTGGAAGCCCGCGCGAAGAGGAGTACGAGGGTTCACTGGTTCGGCTGCGGTGTGAGGCTGCCGTCACCGCAGGGCCTGGCCAGCGGTGGGAATAGTAGGGGGCGGTGAGGCCTCCGCGGCGGCACAGCCGGCTACGGGAGGCAGGAGCATGCAACACGACCGGCGCTGCTTTGGGCGGCTGGAGCAAGAAGACCAGAGGTTAAAGAAGTACTACGGCCGTTGGATGGACATCATACGGTCACTGGAGCTAGAATCGTTCATGTTGACTAAGTTGACAAAGCCCTTCGTCCTCGTCAACTTAGTAGGCCCACAAGTCAGCCTCCCACCAAGGTGGGTCCTAGCTAGCTGGGGGAGTATTCATTTTTTTCTGCGTAATAAGGAGGCACTTCCGGTGGGTCCGAGCTGACAGGGGGGAACATTTTTTTGTGAAATACGGTGGCCCGTCCGGTGGGTCCCAGCAGTCAGGGGGAAATGATTTTTTTCGTAAAATACTGGTGGCCCGTCCGGTGGGTCCCCGCTATTAGGTGGAGGAATAATTATTTTCCGCGTAATAAGGAGGCACTTCCTTCTGGTTGCCGTGGACCCAACTGTCAACCTCTCCATGTACAGTACTCTTCCGATGGAAGTCGGTCGTTGACCACATTGACCACACCGTGCCGAGAGCACCACGGCGGTGGACGACGGTGAGGCATAGGAAGGGGACGACGCGGAGCCGGGGAAGACGCGGCAGTGGATGCCCATGCGGAGAGGAGTACGAGCGTTCACCGGTTCGGCTGCGGTGTGAGGCTGACGTCGCCGTGGAATAATAAGGGGTGTGGGTGAGTAGAGGGATGCCCTGGCCAGCGGTGGGAGTAGTAGGGGGCGCTGAGGCCTGCGCGGCAGCACAGCCTGCCACGGGAGGCGGGAGTAGGCGGTCCCACCGGTGCTGCTTTGGCGGCTGGAGCAAGAAGACCAGAGATTGAAGAAACATGACGGCCGTTGGATTGACATCCAATGGTTACGTCTGCTAGAATCGTTTGTTGACGTATATAATAACTGAAAAAATCTTGCATACGCGTCAACTAAACAGGCCCACAAGTCAGACCACTCCCTCTTTTTTTAATAATTTATATGTAGCTCATGGCAACTTCTTATGCAATTTATTGCAATTGTTTTTTTGGTTGGCCAGGGCCAATTTCGCATATTTCTGTGGGTTCCAAACTATTATTAATACCGAAATGTCCAGCCAGATTTAAAGTACTTGGAAGATATATTTAAATTAGGTTAATGCCCAGTGAAATAGGAATCTAAAAATGTAATAAAATTCAGAAATTATAAAGTAATTTCCATTTTGTCATATGTTTTTATATTTACAACCCATTTCATATTACTTTCAAGATTTGCAGGCGTCTTGAAAGAGTTGCAGCCCATCGGGGCGTAGAAAAATAAGTAGGTCTGGATTGGGTATTCTTCAGAAAAAATAAACTGGGCTCATTTTCACAAAGAAAAAATAGATGGGCTGGTCACATGGTGAACATAAAATATAAGCCTGGGCTAGACGGGCCACAACCTAGTTCAAACCCTGCTCCGTCTCAACAATACCAAACAAAAAAATACTACTCGAGTAGCTACGTCCCAGGTGTCAGCCAATCTTGTGTTGTTCTCTTGTCTATTGACTATATACGCTCACAATGTCGTGGGTCCCAGATGTCAGGAAAACACTAGGAGGAAGCATTTTATTTTTCCATACGCTGACGTGGTGGGCCCCTACTGTCATCCTCTCCACGTACTTCTGCCGATTCCTGTTGTTTGTTAACCATGTTGACAACGCGAGAGGGCGGCGCCGCGGCGAGCGCACCAAAGCGCGCGGAGGACGTCGGCGTTAACGATTTAGGAGATGGTGGGGCGGTGATGCGTGCGCTGAGGCGCAGCCAGTCATGGGAGGCGGAAGCAGGCGGCCCCGCCAGCGCTGGTTTGGTTTTGGCGGCTGGAGGAAGACAGGACTGAAGAAACACGACAGACTATAAAAGCAGCAGGAGTACTTAACAACCTTAACCGAAACCAGCAGGCGCACTTAACAACCAAAGCTGAAAGCAGTATGAGTACTTATACAGGTTCAACCGTACAAAGCACGCCTCGAACAGTGCTACTTTGCCTACAGTTAACCAAGGGTGAGGCCGCCAAGCCCCAGGACAAGGCCCAGGCGCCACCCCACGCATCCACAACCTTCTGAAAGCGGCTTCATCTTGCAACGTGGTCAATAAACAGGATATTCGCTTTTATTGCCATGGAAAAGTATGAACATAACCTTCTGTCCTATTCTCCAAGATGGACGGGCCTTCATTATTTGAGACCACCCATGAATAAGTATCTTTTCACCTTCAAGGGGAATTAAGTAGGTCGACATAAACATCATGTTGTGACCAAGCGCAAGTCTGACCCGACCATGGTCAGGCATCTGTATAGGAACAATAGAATTCGGCAGTTCCTGTTTCAAGAAGATCACAGCTGTAAAACTGTGTATAAGCAATAGTTTGTGAACAACATATATAACAGAAAACAGCTCGTACCATAAGTTTGTCGACACAGTTGGACCTGTTCAACGAGTGCAGTAGTGGCACACATATCCCATGTGGCCTTTCACCATTGAAACGCCCCACAAGGACCTCAAGACGATCAATAAAGTGTAGGAACTTGTGGATGTCGATCCATTCAACTTCGGTGCCATTAGTAACAGCCGAGTTATTACAGAGTAACAAACGAGTAGACTGCTTAACTCTGAAAAAACTTACACATGCCACCAATTATAAGAAAATATTAGTTAGAAGTAGCATCTTTGTGAGAGATTCGTTGCTACTTCTAAAGTTAAATTGTGATTAGTTAGATAGAATAGGTGGATTAAGAAGTAATCGAGGCAACAACCAAGAACCAGATACAAAACTAACATGGATGAACAATTGGAACGACGTCGGGGTGGAAGATCGCAGTGAAGATGAGACCAGGTTCTTCTATTTCCATCAACATTCGTGCGCCAACTTTCAGTCCGTAACACTTGAGAAAGTTTATCCAAGTTCGGCCATAAAAAAGCAACGATCTTCTTGGTTCATGAACCCAACTCCGAACATATATCCATGGCTTGTCTTCACTGTGACCATTAAACTAGTGTATTCATTTATGGCAAGGCTGAGCATCTTGAGTACATGTGTTCTGGCAGAGCAAATAATACACTGCAGGAAAAATAATATGAGAACATAGCATGTTCAAAAAAAACCCACCCTCCCGGATAGAAAAGAGGATTCTAGGAACATACTGTGCCCGTTTCAAAATGCTGTGTTAGGATGAGAAGGAACAAGTGTGGCATCTCGCCGAGGGCGCAGAAACCTATAGGGTACTCGCACTTTGGGCACTACAAATGAAACACACTAGATTCAGTAGGAAGAAAAATGCATCAACGGCGGCGGCTGCCATCCTAGGATTACCTGCGACCAAGGGACTTGGGTTTATCAGGGATGGATGAAGAATTCGTACCTGGTTCTCCATGAGAAAACCCTATGCAATCGCCGAGAGGGGGTTTTCTCTGAACAAGCAGACGAGGGAGAAGGGGAATCAGGCCCAGTGAAATATTGCCGCTTCATCCGTCCAGCTTACTGCTAAAGCTGGAAAGGGGGTTGTGATTTGACGGCTCATTGGGCATTACTGCGGCGCTACGACCGGGGTGTGTCTACCGTGAAGTTGTGCACTCTAATTTGTGCATATGGCACGTGGACCCCGTTGCCGGTTGCCCCACATATCAGCGAAAGGAAGTAGAAAGACAGGAGTAACTAGTTACACATAAATATATTTTTTGACAGAGAGATACTCCCTCTGTAAAGAAATATACAAATCTTTTATATCACAGGCTCACCTTGCCGAGAAATATACTCCCTCTGCAATGCACGGGCATTATGCGGGTTCAGCTTTTTTTATGGGGGTTCAGCTAAGAATATAATACTCAGATAGGCTCACGGTTCCGGACTTTGGGCCGCAGGCCGACCCTGCATGTTTGGGGGCCCATGTGTTCTACCTCAGCGATTTTCATATTGCAAGCAATCGGTACGGCGCTGGTTTTAGATGATGTCGCAAGGCGAATGCACAAAATTGAATAAAGCATGGCAGCTGTTGGAATGAAATCGAACGACTGTTCCTAACCAGCAATCAGAGTTGCAATTCTATCAACAATATACCATGTGATAAATAATACTGTCATACTACTTATACACACAGGACACTTATTTCACCATGCCAGATTATTACATCAAAATCTCTCGGAGGATAGATCAGTTCGGCAGTTGCGTGCTGCTACTAAAGAATTTCAAAGTTGATTTGGACCAGCTCTCCTTGCCGAGAAAGTTCGATTTTGACATCATCCCCTACCGCAAGATATGATTTAGATTTGAACCTTGACCATCCTTTAGCATCAATCATCATGCGACCATCCTTTGTACTTACGGTATATTGAGCAGGTTCATTCACACCAAGGCTGCGCATGGTAAGAGAAACTTGGCCGCGGTCGCCCGGATTGTTGAACGACTCCCTCGTTTCTCTAGAAATTCTCTGTTTACAAACAAGAAGACATACCCAAACAGTTAGATCAACACAGTGAATCATGTGAAACAACATGGAAAGAAAAAACAGCGAAGCACTTGGGCGGCCAATGCTTACCAAGAAGGTGGACATGTCGGTTTTTGTAAGGACTTTGGTATATGAAGTGCGAACTGCAGCCCAGTCTGTTGCCGGTGCAACTGCACGGGCCGAAGCAGATGCAAGTGCAAGTGTTGGTGCAGGTGCCGAAGCCGCTGCTGCTGCCGGAGATGGTGCTCCTTATAGAACTGGTGCCGGTGCCGGAGCAGGTGCCGGTGTCGATGCCCGATCCTCCGGTAGATCAGACGGATCCGCTGACGCGGTCGGTGCCCAATCCTCAGCTGGATCAGACTGAGCTCCTGCCGCTATCAGTGCTAGAGCAACTGTGTGACGCCCCAAGAGCGGAGCTTCAGATGCCTCCCATGGTTTTCGGGTTTCATCGTGTGATTTGTTTGGTCCATTGCATTCATCATTGCATCATGTGCATTGCATCATGTCATCATGCCATCCTGTCATTTCTTTTCTTAACTCAACTAACTAAATGGCATGGATCTTTGATCCATTTAAATCGAGGGAGTTCACATGGTGAAATTCTCTTTATAACATATAAAAGTCTCCTACTATTATTAGGGAGCTATTGTAAATATTCCATTAACTTGGAATCACCCATCACACAATTACATTACTCTTCAACTCTTCTTGTATCCGACTTAACTTCATATATTTTCCTTGTCATCTCTCTCTCTCAAGCCATACCCATGCATCATCACCTCTCACTTCCTTCTTCTTTCATGTCTTTGCAAGCGACCTTATTCCTCCTCCATTAATGTTCATCTTTTCCCTATAAATCTTGCCTCTTTCCTACACCCTCTCTGTCAAATTTCATCCCATTCGAAGTTGTTTTGGTCAGGTTCAAAAATGATTGAAGTTTGAGAATAATTCAAACTCTAATTATTTTTCTACCTTCTAAAAATGCCAGAGCAATTTATTCAAACCCTACATAAATCCAGGGTTCCATATATATATTTATATATATCATATTCCTAACCAAAAACCGCTGGATTTTCCCCTTTGTTGGTTATTTATTTATATAAACAATAAATTAAGAAAGGAAAGAATTTGGAAGGGAGAGGGAGCCCAGCAGTCGCACCAGTTGGCCGAGGCCCAGTTGGCGCCCTTCCCACTGGGACGGCTCCAAGGCCCACTTCCCCGGCCCACCTACCTATAATTCTAACCTAGCCTGATCCCCACTCCCTTCCCTCGTCCTCCCACCAGCGCCGCCAGGAGAGGCCCGATCTCCATCTCCATTCGCTCGTAGCGCCCTCTCCCTCGATCCCCTCCTTCCCTGCTTCGCCAAAGAGAGGAGCGAGGCACCACGCCCCTGCCGTCCCCGTGCCGCTCCTTCTATCCCCCCACGCGCCAGGAGGCGTGCCCATCTCCCTGTGCTCTTCTCCCTCTCCTCCCTCGCAGGCTCCCTGCGTCGCCTTGCCTTGTCGCCGGCCCTTGATCCACCACACCGCCGCGCCTCCTTGGCATGGCCTCCTCCTCGCCTTGAAACCCTGGCTCCCCTGCAGTTCCTCCTCCTCCGCCAGGCGCCGCAGGCCGCCGCCCTGCACCCTCGCGCCCCAAGCTCTGCACGCCGCCTCGCTGCGCAGGAGCTCTGCCGCAGCAGCCAAACTCCCGCGCCCTGTCCTCACTGGGATCAACTAGGGAGCCGCTTGAACTCTCCTGCGCTGACGCTCCTTCTTTGATTCGGCGAGGTCCAGCCGTCCCAAGCACGCCACCCGCCCGACCTCTTTTCCCTGCTCCTCCTCGTGCGCCCGAGGTCCGTGGCACCTCAAGCCTCCAGGAGCTTCGCCTCCCTTGCTCCACGCTAAGGGCGAGGGTAGCCATTCCGTCCTGCTGCCGCTCTTCCCGTGCAGCACTGCGCGACGTGCCCAGTCTCCATGGCCGCGCCTCCTCGCCGCCCGGACCCGTCATCCTCAACCCCGCCTCTCCTACTCATTGACCAGCGCCATGAACCACAGCTCTTTGTACCGGCTTCCAAACCGCAAGACCAAGAGCATCCACCGACCTGAGCGCTCCCTGGACACGTCAAGGTCGACTCCATCGCAAAGAACGACTACATGTTTGACCCTGGATATCGGATTGCAAAACGCCAAGTACCTCTTCAGTTCGACAAGACCGGCAAGTTTGTCTTCACTGAATGTTCACACGACCGCAACCGGTACCTTGATCCGCTATGTTTTGGACACGCCGAGTTCCTCGAAGGCACCGATGCCTAGTATGTCTAAAGACCCGGATCGACAAGCACCACCCCCGTCAAGTACTACTACAAACTCGGAGAATTCGGATGCATCAAGTCCCCGAGGAGACCCATTTTTCGTCAAGTTCGACTACCGTAGCGCCGAAGACCTTGGATGCTCGAACGAGTACCGAACGAAATGCCAAGTACCACTATCGCCGAGTAAGACTACTCCCACGATGATACGATAACAACTACCGTCGACCCTCGAAGCCTCCATGGACGTCAAGTCCCTCGTCGTGATCCCGAACATCTACGGAAAATTGTGCAAGTAAGAACGTGAACGACTACCGCTGCCAAGATCACGAGTACCTCTACCGTCGTCATGTACCCCTACTTCCCCCACGAACGTCCCGAGAATGTCTATATCCTCTACTTGGCACCGAACGAGAATCGTCCCGTTTTCACACTTCGAAGGTATAACCCCGAGACGACATCAGTGAACGAATGCTTGCGATGTTTGAGATGCTCGTGTTTGCACCGTGTCCAAATTGTCACTCGTTTCCTTGTCGCCAACTTGGGGGACACCCGGAATCTGGGATCACCCCACCATCTTTTGCATGCTCCCGTCATTTTTCCTTTTGCACCGGTATTTCCATGAGCTACCGGAACCGTTATCGTTGCCGTGGCACCCCTTTCTTTCCACCACGGTGACAAATGCTTCTTAATGCTCTTGTCAACTTTAAATAAATATTGCATAAAACTTGCACATGTCATCCGCATCATGTTAATAACATTTAAATGGTTAAAATTGTTGTTTGCATTAAATTGCTAAATGCACATGAGGATTTACCGGAATTGTTGTTTGATGTTTCCGGCCTCATTTAAAATGCCTAACTTTGTTTTTTTACTCATGTTTCACCTCTTGCCATGTTAACCAACCTTTAATATTGTTGGGTACATAAACGAGATTGAACTAAATAACTTGAATGTGGTGTTCCGTTAATATGCAACTCGTTTCATATTGGGCTCCACTTAACTTGTAGTGTTGTTTGTGCACTTTGCCATGCCATGCTTCTTTAATCCGGACATGCATCATACTTGGTTGTGCATCATGCCATGTTCATGTGATGGTTGTTTACTATGTTGTTTTGTTCTTTCCTGGTTGTTTCCCTTGTTAGCTTCGGTTCCGTTCCGGAGTTGTGAGGATCCGTTCGACTACGTCCTTTTGTCTTCTTCATGGACTCATTCTTCTTCCTTGCGGGATCTTAGGCAAGATGACCATACCCTTGAAATCACTTCTATCTTTGCTTGCTAGTTGTTCGCTCTTTTGCTATGCCGCGATACTTACCACTTGCTATATCATGCCTCCCATTATTCCATGTCAAGCCTCTAACCAACCTTGTCCTAGCAAACCGTTGTTTGGCTATGTTACCGCTTTGCTCAGCCCCTCTTATAGCATTGTTAGTTGCAGGTGAAGATGAAGTTTGTTCCTGAACATGGATTTTTGTTGGGATATCACAATATCTCTTATTTTAATTAATGCATCTATATACTTGGTAAAGGGTGGAAGGCTCAGCCTTATGCCTGGTGTTTTGTTCCACTCTTGCCGCCCTAGTTTCCGTCATACCGGTATTATGTTCCTTGATTTTGCATTCCTTACGCGGTTGGGTTATAATGGGAACCCCTTGACAGTTCGCCTTGAATAAAACTCCTCCAGCAAGGCCCAATCTTGGTTTTACCATTTGCCACCTAAGCCTTTTTCCCTTGGGTTCTGCAGACTCAAGGGTCATCTTTATTTTAAACCCCCGGGCCAGTGATCCTTTGAGTGTTGGTCCAAACTAGAGCACCGTGCAGGCCCATCCCTTGGCAACTTGGGTTACGTCGGCTTCTGTACGCTTAGCTTATCCAGTGTGCCCTGAGAACGAGATATGTGCAGCTCCTATCAGGATTTGTCGGCATAGCGGGTGGTCTTGCTGGTCTTGTTTTACCATCGTCAAAATGTCTTGTAACCGGGATTCCAAGTCTGATCGGGTCGTCCTGGGAGAAGGAATATCCTTTGTTAACCGTGAGAGCTTGTGATGGGCTAAGTTGGGACACCCTTGCAGGGTTTTGAACTTTCGAAAGCCGTGCCCGCGGTTATGGGCAGATGGGAATTTGTTAATGTCCAGTTGTAGAAAACTTGACACTTAACTTAATTAAAATGCATCAACCGCGTGTGTAGCCGTGATGGTCTCTTCTCGACGGGGTCTGGGAAGTGAACACGGTGTTGGAGTTATGCTTGAACGTAAGTAGTTTCAGGATCACTTCTTGATCACTTCTAGTTTCACGACCGTGCTTTGCCTTCTCTTCTCGCTCTCATTTGCGTAAGTTAGCCACCATATATGCTAGTGCTTGTTGCAGCTCCACCTCACATACATTTTCCTACCCATGAGCTTAAATAGTCTTGATCACGAGAGTGTGAGATTGCTGAGTCCCCGTGACTCACAGATTACTTCCAAAACTAGTTGCAGGTGCCAATGATACCAGTGCAGGTGATGCAACCGAGCTCAAGGAGGAGCTCGATGAAGATCGTGTTCGTTGTGTTGTTTCGTTTCCAGTTGATCAGTAGTGGAGCCCAGTCGGGGCGATTGGGGATCTAGCATTAGGGATGGTCTTCTTTTATTTTGGTTCCATAGTCGGACCTTGATTGTATCTGGATGATGTAATGCTATATTTATGTATTGTGTGAAGTGGCGATTGTAAGCCAACTCTTTATCCCTTTCTTATTTAGTACATGGGATGTGTAAAGATTACCCCTCTTACAACATGCCTACTATGCGGTTATGCCTCCAAGTCGTGCTCCGACACGTGGGAGATATAGCCGCATCGTGGATGTTACAAGTTGGTAATCAGAGCCTTCCCCGACTTAGGAGCCCCCCTGCTTGATCGAATCGCTGGCGTTGTTGAGTCTAGAAAAAAAATGTTTTGAGTCTTATAGGATTATATATATCAGAGAGTAGGATTCTTTTTACTCTTCGGTCCCTTCGTCGCTCTAGTGAGGCCTCCTGGCGTAGAGTTTTGACTCTTCTCTCCTCAAATTTCACTAAAAAAATTTAGGATCACGCAGGTATCTTGGAGTCGTTCCGATGGTTTTGTGACGAGAACATTGTTCTAGGTGCCTCCTGACATTTAGGGGTTGTGGCAGTGTCCCGGGGAGTTGAGCTCCGAGGTGTTGTCGTCACAATTTTATCGTTGCAGTTCTGGAATACCTGAGTTCGCCGACATCGAAAATCTCTTTTATGTAGTTGATGGTGAGATAACCTCGACGCCACCCAGTACTGAGGCGGGAGTTTAGGAGTATTGCCATAATTCGTATAACAGATGCTTTTCTAATGTTGAGGTAAATGATTTCCGAAGGTTTCTTGGTTATGTGTTGAAGGATGGATACAGCTGGATGTAGGATTTGCTAGTTTTGGGTGAGATATTATGCTTCCCCTGTATCCCCAACACCTGAGTGCATAACCGGAAAGTTTTGGGATTTTATAAGTGGGAATTCTAGTAGCTCTTAGGATATCTTTCCGACAGATGCATGATATGAAATTGGGGTTCGACGTCTAGTGGTCCGCCTATCCATGGTTGGTTTTACAGTGGTCTCGTCGTGTCTTAAAGAGTCCTTGGCTATGTTGACTCGGGGACACTTCGTATGTCATGTGCACTGCCTTGTACATGATGGTGCTGTATGATCGAGCCCGTGTGGGCCCCACCACGAAAACTTCGGACGAAATCTCTATCATATGTTTGTTCCGGCTTATTCTGCAAGCCAATCCTTTGTTTTTGTTTTCAGATGTGGTATTCGAGTTGCTTCGAAGTCAAATGTTGATTCCATACCTTTCCTAAGCGGTGTTCTCATATTTCAATGTGAATACTAATCCTTCATGATAATCGAGATTGTCATGTCAATCCTTTTCAACCGATGTCTTTCTCTTCAAGTGGATCCGATCATTTTAACATTCGCAAGATCACCTCTCAGTTTTCTCAACGGTGTTTGTTTCATTCATCCCAAGTTGCCTTGTTTTCCCGCCCTCCCACCCTTGTTTCTTTAAGGACTCAGATTTCTTATTCAAGTATCCTTTTATTGATGGGAAGCCTCTCCATTCCTTTCTTTCAATGTTCTTACCCGGTGGTTCTCATGAAGATGCTCCACAAGTTTATTATTCTTCCTGCTCTTTTCTTCTCCGGTGGATTAAATTCAAGCTTTGGTTTTGAAAATAGTCCTTTCTTTTGCCCAATGCTTTTTTCATGCCGGTGCACCTCATAATCATCCACTCCTCGTTATTCATTTGTTCCGGAGTGCTGAAGATATCTCAGAAGACTCGCCTTGTCTTTCAAGATCAGTTCAACCTATTTCGAGGTTGTTACCTCATTCTAGCCATTTAATTCAACCAGCGCAATCTTCCTTTTAAATTGTTCAACGGTGTATCTTTTGAGTGGGCCCTAACCCACATGTCTTTTCCAGGATCTTATCTGACTCTTCTAATTTTACCGGAGTTATTCTTAAATTTTTCAAAGTTTGACGTAAGAATGAATTGTCATCAGTCAAATATCTTTCTCCAAGATCTTTCAAATTCTTTTCATCGTTCGCTCAACCTCTTCGTTTTTGATTCAATCGGAGTGTCTAAACAATTCTTGATGGTGTTTCCGTCGTCATCCTCGGATTTTGAAGACCGAGGAAGAGTTTCTCTTCAATCATATTTGTTCTCGTGAAGATTCTTAGTTCAACCGTGATGCCATCCTCTCATAATTGTTTTCCATTGTGAGAATTCTTTTCAACCATCCGGAGCAATTCAGGAGTCTTTTTAGTTGTTTCTTTGGAGCCCATCATCTCAGAATTATTCATTCTCAGTGTGTAGCTATCGTCCTCCAAAATCTTACCGGTGCATCGCTCACATATTCTCAAGTCAGTTCATGATCTCTTCGTTTCACTTGCATCTAAATTCTCTCAAGTATCTTCGTTCATTTCATAATTGTTCCCAGTGTTCCTTTATCTTTTCTTCGGTCATTTTAATTCTTACAGTGGTTCGTTCAACATTCCTCTTCCGTTGTTCTCATATCAATTTATCCGTTTGTTCCAAATCTTACCGGAGGTTCATTGAAGTCTTTTCTCAAGTTTGCGCTATATCTATCTTACTCCTTTCTACGAGAATAAGTGGTATGCAATCCGTTGATTGTCATCAATTTAAATTTGCAAAGGATAAGCATAATGTAATTCTTACTCTTTGTTTCATCCAAATGATTCAATTCCTGTTTTCCGGAGTGGTTCATCATATCACATTCTCGGTTTCAATTGTTTCGTCTTTTCTTTTCCCGGAGTTCCAAGCTCTCTCAATTATATGGTCGCGAAGACCCATCGAATTCACTATAAGGCTTCACCTTGTATTTTGAACTTCTCTTTTTTATCATCATTTGGTTACCGGAGTTCTTCATGGAGGTTCTACATGCTGGTTCATCAAGGATTCTTTTCATTCTTCAATTGTTCTTCAAGTTATCTCTCGAAGATATGATCCGCCAAGCTATACTCCAAGTATTCTTCATCGTGCATTCCAAAGTGTGATTCTTTCTACCTTATCTTTTGAGGTGGTGCTATATCTTTTCTTGACAATTTCCATTCTTGTTTCGTGATTCACATGTTGTCAAGAATGAGGTATTTTACATCCATCAATCTATTCATTGGAGTTATCTTGGGTTATATTTCACCTAAAGCCTTCCCTAAGGAATGTTGCGATTGTGGTGCTTATCAATGATCCAATATTCTCCTTCCCATCTTGGTGAAGAAGTTCATCATCTCTTCATTGTCCTATATCAATCATTGTTTTCGGTGGCGGAATTTTACCTCAGTTTGGAGATGTTTTCCATAAGCCCACTACAAGCTTATTCTTTTCATTGTTGGTTTTCCAACAACTCCATTCAATCCTTCTTTCCAAGGATGCTTTCAAATTCATTGGTGGTACAAGCTATCATTTTCTTCTACTTTATTTATTCCTAACGATCTAACTTCTATTCCTTCTTTCCGGAGGCATTGTGATATTGCTCTCTTCGACCGATCAACTTGTTTTTTCAGATCATGTTCAATTCCTTCCATTTACAGTCAGAGTGATGCCCAAATTATATCATTCTTATTCCTTATCTATCTTGTTTTAATCGGAGTGTTGTGGCTATCATTCCTTTTCTAACCGGAGTCTCATCCAAGTGCTTTCATTTTTGGCCAAGTGCATATTATTGCCTTCCATTTCCAACCGGAGTGTTGTCATAATTGATCCTTATCGTTCCTTGTACACCTTGTTTCAACCGGAGTGCTCGCATGTACTTATTGTCCATTGCAATCTTTTTTTCTTATGTCTTTCAACCTACAAGGTTCTCGTGATGTTCCTTGTTCCTCTATTCTAACGGAGGTTTTCAACTTCGTTCATCTTCGTTGTATTCTTTCTTTCAATTTGTTCAACCTCTCAAGGTTCATTGGTTTCACTCGTTTGTCAAAGAAGCAACTTAGTTTTACCTCTTCTCTTTCTCTTCCATTTTCCCTCCGGTGCCATCCTAGATCTCGGGACGAGATCCTCTCGTAGTGGTGGAGTGTTGTGACGCCCCAAGACCGGAGCTTTAGATGCCTCCCGTGGTTTTCGGGTTTCGTCGTGTGATTTGTTTGGTTCATTGCATTCATCATTGCATCATGTGCATTGCATCATGTCATCATGCCATCATGTCATTTCTTTTCTTAACACAACTAAATAAATGGCATGGATCTTTGATCCATTTAAATCGAGGGAGTTCACATGGTGAAATTCTCTTTATAACATATAAAAGTCTCCTACTATTATTAGGGAGCTATTGTAAATATTCCATTAACTTGGAATCACCCATCACACAATTGTATTACTCTTCAACTCTTCTTGTATCCGACTTAACTTCATATATTTTTCTTGTCATCTCTCTCTCAAGCCATACCCATGCATCATCACCTCTCACTTCCTTCTTCTTTCATGTCTTTGAAGCGACCTTATTCCTCCTCCATTAATGTTCATCTTTTCCCTATAAATCTTGCCTCTTTCCTACACCCTCTCTGTCAGATTTCATCCCATTCGAAGTTGTTTTGATGAGGTTCAAAAATGATTGAAGTTTGAGAATAATTCAAACTCTAATTATTTTTCTACCTTCTAAAAATGCCAGAGCAATTTATTCAAACCCTACATAAATCCAGGGTTCCAGATATATATATTTATATATCTCATATTCCTAACCAAAAACCCATGGATTTTCCCCTTTGTTGGTTGTTTATTTATATAAACAATAAATTAAGAAAGGAAAGAATTTGGAAGGGATAGGGAGCCCAGCAGCCGCACCAGTTGGCCAAGGCCCAGCTGGCGCCCTTCCCACTGGGCCGGCTCCAAGGCCCACTTCCCCGGCCCACCTACCTATAATTCTAACCTAGCCCAATCCCCACTCCCTTCCCTCGTCCTCCCACCAGCGCCGCCAGGAGAGGCCCGATGTCCATCTCCATTCGCTCGCAGCGCCCTCTCCCTCGATCCCCTCCTTCCCTGCTTCGCCAGAGAGAGGAGCGAGGCACCATGCCCCTGCCGTCCCCGCGCCGCTCCTTCCATCTCCGCACGCGCCAGGAGACGCGCCCATCTCCCTGTGCTCTTCTCCCTCACCTCCCTTGCAGGCTCCCTGCGTCGCCTTGCCTTGTCGCCGGCCCTTGATCCACCACGCCGCCGTGCCTCCTTGCCATGGCCTCCTCGTGCGCCCGAGGTCCGTGGCAGTTTCTCCTCCTCCACCAGGCACCGCAGGCCGCCGCCCTGCACCCTCGCGCCCCAAGCTCTGCACGCCGCCTCCCTGCGCAGGAGCTCTGCCGCAGCCGCCAACCTCCCGCGCCCTATCCTTGCTGGAATCCACCAGGGAGCCGCTTGAACTCTCCTGCACCGCCGCTCCTTCTTTGATTCGGCGAGGTCCAGCTGTCCCAAGCACGCCGCCCGCCCAACCTCTTTTCCCTGCTCCTCCTCGTGCGCCCGAGGTCCGTGGCACCTCCAGCCTCCAGGAGCTTTGCCTCCCTTGCTCCATGCTAAGGGCGAGGGTAGCCATTCCGTCCTGCTGCCGCTCTTCCCGCGCAGCGCCGCGCGACGCACCCAGTCTCCATGGCCGCGCCTCCTCGCCGCTCGGACCCGTCGTACTCAACGCCGCCTCTCCTGCTCGTTGACCAGCGCCATGAACGGCAGCTCTTTGTACCGGTTTCCGAACCGCAAGACCAAGAACATCCACCGACCTGAGTGTTCCTTGGATACATCAAGGTCGACTCCATCGCAAAGAACGATTACATGTTTGACCCTGGATATTGGATTGCAAAACGCCAAGTACCTCTTCAGTTCGGCAAGACCGGCAAGTTCGTCTTCACTAAACGTTCACACGACCGCAACTGGTACCTTAATCCGCTATGTTTTGGACACGCTGAGTTCTTCGAAGACACCGATGCCTAGTATGTCTCAAGACCAGGATCGACAAGCACCACCCCCATCAAGTACTACTACAAACCCGGAGAATTCGGATGCATCAAGTCCCCGAGGAGACCCGTTTTTCGTCAAGTTTGACTACCGTAGCGCCAAATACCTTGGATGCTCGAACGAGTACCGAACGAAACGCCAAGTATCACTATCGCCGAGTACGACTACTTCCACGATGATACAAGAACAACTACCGTGGACCCTGGAAGCCTCCGTGGACGTCAAGTCGCTCGTCGTGATCCCGAACATCTACAGAAAATTGTGCAACTAAGAATGTGAACGACTACTGCCGCCAAGATCACGAGTACCTCTACCGTCATCATGTACCCCTACTTCCACTACGAACGTCTCGAGAACGTCTACTTCCTCTACTTGGCACCGAACAAGAACCGTCCCGTTTGCACACTTCGAAGGTATAACCCCGAGACGACGTCCGTGAACGAATGCTTGCGATGTTTGAGATGCTCGTGTTTGCACCGTGTTCAAATTGTCACTCGTTTCCTTGTCGCCAACTCGGGGGGACACCCGGAATCTGGGATCACCCACTATTAGGAAAAGGCCTACTAATGGCGCACCAGTTTTTCCTACTAATGGCGCATCACTGGTGCGCCATTAGTATCACGCCACTAGTATCACGCCATTAGCATCATCTGGTATACTAATGGCGCACCACCCAGTGCGCCATTAGTATATAACACCATGCGCCATTACTATACCACCCAGGGCCATATTTAACCATGTGCTTTGGCACACTAATGGCGCACTGCGGATGGATGCGCCATTAGTATACTTGGCATACTAATGGCGCACTCTGTAGTGATGCGCCATTAGTATGAATATTAGGTTTTATTTTTTTTTACTTTTCTGATTTTTGCACAGGTTACAAAATATATTATTTGACTGAATATAGACAGTAGCACACAGCAACAGCAGATTCATCGAATACAATAGAAGATTAGTCTCCCAATACAATTCATCATATTAGTCTCCGAATTCAAAAGACCGAACAAAGATAAAACATTACAAGTCTTGAGACCGCGAGTATCGAGTTTGTCGGAAGTAATACTAATCCTAAGAAGTCCTACTAATCATCATCATACAAATTCTACTCGTTATTCATAACAAGTCATACGATCATCATCTTGATAGTCATCGACATTCCGGCAAACTCAAGGGCCTCTCGGGGTACCTGCAAATTCATCACGACACAATGGTCGGAGACAAAACCCAGCAAACTAGCAAGATGATCATCATCTTTAAAAGTCATTACTTGTCAAATACAGAAGAAGGAACAATTTATTTGTGACATAGTTGGCCCATACAGAAGAAGCAACACCCTGCACTAGCCTAAAAACAAGTGAAGTTTCACCCACATAAGAACAACTTTATAAAAACAGAGAAGTTGCTATGTTTTTTCTACTGCTAGGAAGAACATCACTCATTGGAAATGAAAATCTCAGTACCAGCATTTTGAACTTTGAAATGAAATACAGTAGTAGTATTAGTAGTATATGGAGTAGTATCTTGTCTAGTAGTAGTATTAGTTGTATATGGAGTAGCAAGTTTTGCCTCAGAGACCGCAAAAGCTATGTTTTTTCTCAATTCAGATAGCTAAGTGGAAAACCACGTCGAGTCCTATTTTAATACTCTATTTCTCAATGCATGCAATTGGTTTCATCTGGACTACATCATAGAACCACCAATAAAGGACACTAAAAATATATAGAGATGCCTACGGTTCCTATCCTTGAGTAGCATGATTAGAGATGAGCAGATCTGCTAAAGGTGTCATAAGCACCTGCTGTTACTCTTGGAAGCAATGCAAACATGTAAAAGTTATTACTGTTGACAATACTACTCAAATATCCAACTATCAGGACACAAGGCATGATAATCCATCTAATCTAATGAAATCTGAACTCAACTTGATCATGGTTCATGCCCTTAGACACATCAGCACCTCAAGAATGCCATGACAAAAATGAAAAGGACCAAGAGAATCACCACACAAGTGAAGAGAGAACTCGGGGCCTCTTTGACAAAAATGAAAAGGACCAATACAATGAAAAGGACCAGTGAGATGAAAAAACTAAGGTAAGGGGGGACATCAAAACGCAGAAGTGCATAACACAAGCTCACCGACATAGACACACATAACAGCCGCACAACAGCATAGACATTAAACATGTGCAGAGATCACAATCAACAGAGGCATAACAGTAGAAATTACAGGTGTAGATTGCTCTGTTCAACAAACTTCCTATCAGTCCAACAATGTTTCTGAATCTAAACTTTTTCAGTTAACAGAACCTAAACCTGACAATGTTTAGTTAACAGAAAGGGGGGAGGGGAACCGGTGCAGCTCACCGAGAGGAAGACGATGGCGAGCTCGTGCGGGGATCGACGGTGAGGCCGCGGTGGCCGGAGGTGGAAGAAGGCGCAGACGCCCTAGACGGTGGAGGCGTCGGTGTCGTAGAGGTGCCAGAGACCTTGCCCTGCGAGACAGAGAAGGGGCCGTCAGCCCCGACGCGGGCGGGGGGCAAGGGGAGGAGGAGGAGGGGAAGGGGAGGAGGAGGGTCGGGGGGCGTACGGTGCTGCATCGCTGCTCGGCGCCGACGGCGAGGAGGAAGGCGAAGACTTTGAGGGTCGGGGCGGCGGGGGTGGGGGCGCGGGGGCGCGTGGGCGGCGGGGGTCGGGGCGGCGGCGCCGTGGGTCTGGCGAGGGAGAGAGGGACGAAAGGGGATCTCTGGCGAGGGAGAGGGAGGACTTAGCTATAGGGGGAAGCTTACTAATGGCGCACCACCCGTCGGTGCTCCATTAGAAATCTTTTTTTAGATAGCAATGGCGCACCCACTGCCGGTGCGCCATTAGAAATGTTTTTTTAGATAGCAATGGCGCACCACCAGGCCGGTGCGCCATTAGTATATTTATTATTATTATTATTTAATAAATGAATATGAATATGAAACAGTAATATTTTTTCATAAAAACAGTAATAATTGTTGTTTAACAACAATTGTAGTCTACAATTTTTTATAATTATTTTTTAGAAAATGAATATGAATATGAAACAGTAATAATTTTTTAAAAAATATCATCAAATTTGTTATTTGAAAATATCATCGGCGGCGGCGGTGGAGCGGGGGAGGGTGTCGGGGAGGGTGCGGGGGGT
>NC_057794.1:415713770-415723183 GCF_018294505.1 Triticum aestivum | reverse complement strand
GGCCTGCACTGGGCCTCCTCGGGCCGGCGGCGGGGACGGCGGGCGCAGCCAACGGGGCGGCGACACGTGGCGGTGGCGGGCAGTGGCGGACACGTCCGGCCCGAATCGGACGTGTCCGTCGGCAGGAGGTGCAGTTTTAGGGTTTCGGGAAGGAAGAAGATCCGAAAACGGAGGGGTGTATATATAGGCCTAGAGGGAGCTAGGAGAGTCCAAATGAGGTGCGGTTTTTGGCCACGCGGTCGTGATCGAACGCTCTAGGACATGGAGCGGAGTTAGGTGGGTTTTGGGCCAAATTGGAGGGGTGTTGGGCTGCAACACACACAAGGCCTTTTCGGTCCCTCGGTTAACCGTTGGAGTATCAAACGAAGCCCAAATGCTACGAAACTTGACAGGCGGTCTACCGGTAGTAAACCAAGGCCGCTTGGCAAGTCTCGGTCCAATCTGGAAATGTTTAATCCCCACACACGAAAGACAGCTAGAAATGACTACCGGAGGAGAACGAAGCGCCGGAACACAAAACGGACAACGGGAAAAATGCTCGAATGCATGAGATGAACACGTATGCAAATGCAATGGACATGATGACATGATATGAGATGCATGACAACGACAACAACACACGGAGAAAAAGACCCAAACCCGAGAAAATAAATATAACTTAACTCCGGAAACGGCAAGAGTTGGAGTACAAATAGGGAAAGTTACATCCGGGGTGTTACAACACTCCACCACTACGAAAGGATCTCGTCCCGAGATCTAGGACTGAAAGAACGTCGGGTATTCAGAACGGAGGTGATCCTCGCGTTCCCAGGTAGCTTCACGGTCGGAATGGTGTGACCACTTGACTTTGAGAAATTTGATTGACTTGTTGCGAGTCTTGCGTTCAGTCTCTTCAAGAATAGCAACTGGGTGCTCACGATAAGAGAGATATTCTTGGAGCTCAATGTCCTCGAAGTTGACGGTGCGGTCAGGAGTCTTGAAGCACTTTCGAAGCTGAGAGACATGGAACACGTCATGAACATTTGCAAAGTTTGAAGGAAGCTTGAGTTGATTGGCGAGGTCGCCTCTCTTGCTGACAATCTTGAAAGGTCCCACGTATCTAGGGGCAAGCTTCCCTTTGATACCGAAGCGACGAGTACCTTTCATAGGAGAGACGCGGAGGTAAACATGATCTCCGGTCTCAAAAGCCAAATCACGATGCTTACTATCATAGTAGCTCTTCTGGCGGGATTGGGCTGCTTTGAGGTTATCACGAATGACTTTGCACATTTCTTCTGCCTCTGTGATTAAGTTATTACCCAAAAGCTGACGTTCACCGGTTTCAGACCAGTTGAGAGGGGTACGGCACTTCCTGCCATACAGAATTTCAAAAGGGGCCTTGCCCGAACTTGCTTGAAAACTGTTGTTGTAGGAGAATTCAGCATAAGGAAGACAATCCTCCCACTTCATACCGAAGGAGATAACACAAGCCCTGAGCATATCTTCAAGAATCTGGTTGACACGCTCGACTTGACCGCTTGTTTGAGGATGGAAAGCTGTGCTGAAGCGGATGTTAGTGCCCATGGCCTTCTGAAAAGAATCCCAAAACTTCAAGGTAAAGATGCTGCCACGGTCTGAAGAGATCACTTGAGGAATACCGTGCAGAGAGGCAATACGAGAGGTATAGAGTTCCGCCAATTGAGCTGCAGTGATCGACTCTTTGATAAGTAGAAAGTGAGCCACTTTGGTGAGTTTGTCGATGACAACAAATATAGCATCATTGCCACGCTTGGACTTTGGAAACCCAGTCACGAAGTCCATTTCAATGTGGTCAAACTTCCATTCTGGAATGGCAAGAGGTTGGAGGAGACCTGCTGGCCTTTGGTGTTCTGCCTTCACTCTTCTGCAGACATCACATTCGTTCACGAATTGAGCGATCTCGCGCTTCATCGAGTCCACCAATAAGCTTGCTTAAGGTCCTGATACATCTTCGTGCTCCCAGGGTGGATGGAGAGGAGAGAATTGTGAGCCTCATTCATGATCACTTTACGGAGGTCACCTTTGGGTACAACAATATGATCCTCGAAGAAGAGAGTGTCCTTGTCATCAAGGCGGTAGCACTTGTACTTGGACTAGCTCTTGGCAATCCCAATCTTCACCTTATTCACCATAGCATCAAGAAGCTGGGCTTGGCGAATCTGGTCTTCCAAGGTAGGAGAGACTTGAAGGTTTGCAAGGAAACCTTGAGGAAAAACTTGCAGATTAAGTTTGCGCAAAGCTTCACAAAGGTCGGGTTGATAAGGCTTGAGAATAAGACTGTTGCAGTAAGCCTTCCTGCTCAAAGCGTCAGCAATCACATTGGCCTTGCCTGGAGTATACTCGATACTCGCATTATACTCTTGAATCATTTCGACCCATCGAGTTTGCCTGAGGTTGAGATTAGGCTGAGTGAAGATGTACTTGAGACTCTTGTGATCAGTGAAAATGTCCATTTTTCTTCCCAATAGAAGATGTCTCCAAGTCAAAAGAGCATGCACAACTGCCGCCAACTCGAGATCATGAGTGGGGTAGTTCTTCTCATTAGGCTTCAACTGGCGAGATGTATAAGCAACAACTTTCTTCTCTTGCATCAATTCTGCGCCAAGACCTTGGAGAGAGGCATCACAAAAGACCTCGTACGGTTTGGATTCATTAGGCGGAGTCAGAACTGGAGCAGTGACCAATTTCTCTTTCAAAGTGTTGAAAGCAATGTCACACTCCGGAGACCAAACATACTTGACGTGCTTCTGAAGAAGATTAGAGAGAGGTTTCGCGATCTTAGAAAAGTTTTCAACGAATCTTCGGCAATAGCTTGCGAGACCGAGAAAACTGCGGAGTTGCTTCACGTTCTGAGGAGATTCCCAATTCACAATTGCAGACACCTTCTCAGGATTCACGGCAATGCCCTTGGCAAAGATGATATGACCAAGACAAAGAACCTCATCGAGCCAAAATTCACACTTGGAGAACTTGGCATAGAACTGATGTTCCCTGAGCTTGTCGAGAACCAAACGCAAGTGCTTGGCATGATCTTCCTTGTTCTTCGAGAAAACCAGAATGTCGTCGAGATAGACCAAAACGAAGTCATTGGTGTAGGCGTTGAAGATGAAGTTCATCATGCGAGAACGTCGGAGGAGCGTTGGCGAGGCCAAAAGACATGACAGTGTATTCATATGAACCAAAGCTTGTTCTGAATGCTGTCTTGGGAATATCTTCTTCACGAATGCGAATCTGGTGATAACCCATACGGAGATCAAGCTTGGAGAATACTTGGGCACCTTTGAGTTGTTCGAACAGCTCATTGATGTTGGGAAGTGGGTATTTGTTCTTGATGGTCTTCTTGTTCACTGGACGGTAATCAACACAAAGTCGGTCCATTCCATCCTTCTTCTTCACAAAAAGAACACCACAACCCCACGGAGAAGAACTAGGCCGGATGAGACCCATTTTCTCTTGCATATCGAGTTGCTACTTCAGCTCCTTCAACTCTTCAGGTCCGAGCTTGTAAGGACGTTTGCACATAGGCTCCGTGCCAGTCTCAAGATCAATAACGAATTCAACTGGCCGGTGCGGAGGCATTCCTGGAAGCTCTTCTAGAAAGACGTCTTGATATTTGCAAACGACTGGAATTTGTGAAATAGCATCCAATTCACCCTTCTCATTGAGAGAAAACAGATGAATGGTATCATCACGAGCGGCAAAGACAATTACATCCTCAGACGAATGAGTCAATTGAATCTGCCTGGCTGCACAATCAAGCTGAGCCTTGTGCTTAGAAAGCCAATCCATTCCGAGAATAAGATCAATATCCGAGTTACCAAGAACCACCGGAGAAGAGAGAAACTTGTAATCGCCCAATGTGATAGAAACATCTGGGGCAAAAGCGCTTGCATTCATGAATTTACCCGGAGAAACAACAGATAACTGTCTAGGCAAATCTTGCAAAGGCAACTCATGCTTAGAAACAAATGGCCTCGAAATGAAACAATGCGATGCACCCGTGTCAAAAAGAACTTTAGCTGGAATATCATTAACAGGAAGGTTACCCATGATCACATCTGACGAGTCCTCTGCCTGAGCTGCATTCATGAAGTTGACCTTGGCGGACTTGGGGTTATGCTTGACCACAGCTGTACTTGCCGATCTGACAGGAGGAGGAGGAGAAAGACGCCTCTGGTTGAGACACTTGTTGGCATAGTGACCCTTCTGTTGGCACTTGTTGCACGTGACCTCTAAAAGCGGACGGTGATACGGAGCACTCGATCTTGGAGCTTGAGACGAAGTCTTGTTCTGAAAGCCAGGGTTGGGTGGGTGGGAAGAACCACTGCCACCTTTGCTCTTCTGCTGATACAGCTAACGGAACGGAGGAGGAGGAAGCCAAAACTTCTGCTGCTTGGCCACTTGAGTAGAGGAAGAAGGAGTAACATCTCTGACTCGCTTCTTGGAAGCATCACACCTCAACTGAGCAGCCTCTTGCTTCAGTGCCATGTTGTAGAACTCATCGTATCTCAAGGGCTCGAAGAGAACAAGAGCGAGCTGAATATCTTCTCTGAGACCACCCCTGAACTGATATATCATGCTCTTCTCATCAGGGACGTCCTGCTTGGCAAAGCGGGTGAGCCTCTGGAACAACTTGTTGTAGTCATAGACAGACAAAGAGCCTTGCTTCAAATTGCGGAATTCCTCACGCTCGCTTTCAACCATCCTCCGCGGAATATGATGAGCTCGGAAATCTCGACGAAAATCATCCCAAGTGATAACATGTCCACCTCTGGAGTCCTTGTACTGCTGGAACCATTCTGCAGCTTGATCTTTGAGTTGGAAGGAAGCGAACTTGACAAAGTCCTCAGGCCTGACGTTACTGCAATCGAAATGCTTACACAGATCCACAAGCCAATCATCAGCATTGGTTGCCTCAACACAATTGCTGAAAGTCTTTGGACCGTTAGCAAGGAACTGGTTGAGTGTAGCAAAGTGACTCTGATTGCTGCCTTGATTCCCTTGACTGCCTTGATTGCGCTCTTGAAAAATTTGCATGATCAGCTGTGTGTTTGCATTGGTTGTAGCCATCACAGCTTGCCATGCCTCTGGAGGAGGTGGGGGTGGTGGCGGATCAGGATTCGGAGTCGTGCGCGTTGGAGGAGCCATCCTGAAAAGGTTGACCACCATTAGCACATTGATAGACAAAATATTGAAGCTGAATCCAACGGAATGAAAATTGCAACATATAGTCTTCACATCCGAACAAAATGAACGAATGCATTCCTCTTGAAATGGTCACATATCCATAAATTGAGAAGCTACGTAGAATTAAGGTAGAGAAATAAATCAACAAGGTACGGATCAAGAACGAATAATCGGTAAGAAATCCCAATCTCAAACTAATATCCGTGGAAGAAGAACTAGAGCTACTAGAATTCCCACCTATGAAACTCCCGAACCTTTCCGGTTATGCAATCAGGTGTTGGGGATACAGGGGAAGCATAATATCTCACCCAAACTAGCAAATCCTACATCCAGCTGTATCCATCCTTCAACACATAACCAAGAAACCTTCGGAAACCATCTACCTCAACCTTCGAAAAGCATCCGTTATACAAGTTATGGCGATACTCCCGAACTCCCGCCCCAGTACTGGGTGGCGTCGAGGTTATCTCACCAATGAACTGCATAAAAGAGATTTTCGATGTCAGCGCACTAAACTCAGGTATTCCAGAACTGCAACGATAAAATTATGATGACAACACCTCAGAGCTCAACTCCCCGGGACACTTCCACTAAACCCCTGACAGGAGGCACCAAGACAATGTTCTCATCATAAAACCATCGGAACGATTCCAAGATACCCGCGTGATCCTAAAATTTTTTTTAGTGAAATTTGAGAAGAGAAGAGTCAAAACTCTACGCCAGGATGCCTGACCAGAGCGATGAGGAGACTGGGAAGTAAAAGAATTCCTAAGCTCTCCGATATATAATTCCTAAATGACTCAAAACATTTTTCTAGACACAACTCGACTGCTAAAACGATCAAGCAATGGGGCTCCTAAGGTCGGGGAAGGCTCTGATACCAACTTGTAACACCCTCGATGCGACTATAGCTCCCACGTGCCGAGGCACGACTTAGAGACATAATCGCATTGAAGGCATGTGTCGCAAGTTAGGCAATCTTCACAACATCCTATGTAATATAAATAATAAAGGGGAGATAACTTAGTTGGCTTACACTCGCCACGTCAATCAAGTACATAAATAACATTACATCATCCAAAACACTCATGGCCCGACTACGACGCCAAAATAAAAGAGAACCCAACAGGCAACACGGTCCCAATCACCCCCAACTGGGCACCACTACTGATCATCGGGAAAGGAAACATAGTAACGTTGAGAGTCTTCGTCGAACTCCCACTTGAGCTCACACGCGTCTCCTGGAGCGGAATCATCAGGTCCTGCATCTGGTGTAATAGTAATTTGTGAGCCACAGGGACTCAGCAATCTCGCACCCTCGCGATCAAGACTATTTAAGCTTATAGGTATGGCAAGTTAAAATATGAGTGGGGCTGCAGCAAGCGACTAGCAAGTATGGTGGCTAACTTATTCGCAGAAGAGAGCGAGACGAGGAGGCAAAGCACGAGCGAGAAGCTAGAGAACAACCTGCGCAAACATTACTCCAACACCGTGTCCACTTTCCGGTCTCCGTCGAGAAGAGGCCATCACGGTATCACACTCGGTTGATTCATTTTAATTTAATTAAGGTTCAAGTTATCTACAACCAGACATTAACAAATTCCCATCTATCCATAACCGCGGGCACGGCTTTTGAAAGTTCAATCCCTGCAGGGGAGTCCCAACTTATCCCATGACAAGCTCTCACGGTCAACGAAGGAATAGACCTCCTCCCAAGACATTCCGATCAGACTCGGTATCTCGGTAATTCAAGACACTTCGACAGGTTAAAACAAGACCAGCAACACCGCCCGAATGTGCCGACAAATCCTGATAGGAGCTGCACATATCTCTTTCTCAGGGCACACTCAGATGAGCCAGACGTCGGGTAGGCCAGCCCAGAGTTTCCCCTGGTAGCCCCGGACATCGCTCAGTTGGACCAACACTCAGAGGAGCACTGGCCCGGGGGGGTTAAAATAATGATGACCCTTTAGTCTGCAGAACCCAAGGGAAAGAAAAGGCTACGTGGCAAATGGTAAGACCAAGGTTGGGCATTGCTGGAAAAGCTTTAAACAAGGCGAACTATCAAGGGGTTCCCATTATAACCCAACCGCGTAAGGAACGCAAAATCCGGGAACATAACACCGATATGACGGAAACTAGGGCGGCAAGAGTGGAACAAAACACTAGGCGAGAGGCTGAGCCTTCCACCCTTTACCAAGTATATAGATTCATTAAGATAACATAGCAAAATAATGATATCCCAACAAGTAAATAAATGTTCCAACAAGGAACGGCCTCCAATCTTCACCTGCAACTAGCAACGCTATAAGAGGGGCTGAGCAAAGTGGTAACATAGCCAATCAACGGTTTGCTAGGACAAGGTGGGTTAGAGGTTTGACATGGCAATTTTTGAGGCTTGCTAGCAAGTGGTAGGCATCGTAGCAATGGCATAGCAAAAGAGCAAGCAAACTAGCATAGCAAAGATAGTAGTGATTTCGAGGGTATGATCATCTTGCCTGCACAGTTGTCAGAGTTGACTGGATCCTCGAAAGCAAACTCAACGGGCTCCTCATTACTGAACACGTATCCCGGCTCTACCCAAACAAGACAAACAAGCAACAAGGATACAATCAACCACGTGCAAGAACAAGCAATATGATGAAATGATGATATGCTATGCGGGATGCGATGCGGGATGCCAAATGCAAGATATGACAGGAAATGCATTAACCTGGCCTCAACTTGGAATTTCAAGGGTGCCACTGGAAAGATGAGATGAAATCGCTTGAAAACGATATAAATAACGCCGGAATCGGAGTTACGGTTTGGAAATGGCAAGCGATTTAAAAATGACACCGGTCTGCATTTTACAGCAAGTAGGCATCTAAATGCAATGAGATGAACATGCTACAGCACCCAAACATGACAACAAAATACATGGCAGGGAAGCATTCATTATTCTTAACAAATGTCTAGCACTAAGCTACGGCCAATTCATCCATTAACAGGTTCAAACAAGCATGGCAAAAACGCAAATGGTAAAACAGATCTCAGACTTAGTGAAATTAACACTTGTCTGGAATTTCAGATCATATAGCTCTCTTCGGAGCAACAAAACAACAAGCTATAAGACCTAAACATGACAAAGAAAGACATGGCATGGAGCTACTCAACAAGCTTAACAAAAGTCCCTTAGTGACCTTGAGCCAAAAGGGATCACAAAATATACTAACAAGCTCACAAACATAGCAAAAACATAATCAGTTTCCAGACTTAGTGAAAACTGGGACATGCTGAAACATAACTCACGAAGGCACGTTTACGAGCTCGATGCACTCACCACGGTGCAAGTCATGGCAAGACAAGCATACATCCCTTAAGAAGGCACAACATGCAAGCTATACATGGCAAGAACAATGGCATAGCATGCACGGATCAACTACAACACCACCGGCAAAATCGAAAACAAGTTGACGATCTGCCCAGATTCGCAACGAAGCAAACGTAGAGCTCGTTTGACTCAAGGTAGGTTGCTCCATAATTGCAAACAAATACATGGATGGATAGAGCACTACAATATTAACAAAACTCCCTTACTGATCATCCTCAAAAGAGGCACGGGTCACTAGGAAACTACAATAACATAAGGCATCGTGAGATAAACAATCCCAGGACTTAGTGAAATTACCAAGTCCCTGAAAACAGAATTAGCAAGTGCACCACTTTGCAAGCTTGCACAAGTCACCACACACATCCTAAAAATACATGGGTTGCACCTCTGGATAGATGACAAAACCCTTAACAAAACATATGAAGAACTCACGGGCATAGCATGCACACAATAATCATGGCAAAAATGACAAAAGTGCTAAACGGAGTAACAGATCTGACAATTAACTCAAGTAGCCCTCTTCTAACAGCATTTCGGGGATCAAGATGAGCTCAAATGAAAATGATGCAATGGAATGAAATGATGTACTCTCTGATATGAACATTTTGATATGCTATATGCATGAATTGGAGCTACGGATGTAAAGTTACGGGGCCCCGAACAGAGCAACATGGATCAGGAATTCTTGGACTTGGAGAAAAATTCGACCTCCTAGGGTTTACTGTAGCTCCGATCCAGATCTGGATCGCACGAAGCCCGAGGATCGACGGCCGAAGGAGTCGCCGGAGTTGGGCCGGCCGGAGTCGGGGACGAGGCCGGGGCGGCCGGTGGTGGC
>NC_057794.1:415711027-415713510 GCF_018294505.1 Triticum aestivum | reverse complement strand
GCGGGCGAGGAGGCGCGGAGGAGATGGCGGCGGGGTGCGGGCGAGCCTCGGCCCGGGCGGTGGCGGCGGAGGGCCTGCCCTGGGCCTCCTCGGGCCGGCGGCGGGGATGGTGGGCGCAGCCAACGGGGCGGCGACACGTGGCGGTGTCGGGCGATGGCGGACACATCCGGCCCGAATTGGACGTGTCCGTCGGCAGGTGAAGAGGATCCGAAAACGGAGGGGTGTATATATAGGCCTAGAGGGAGCTAGGAGAGTCCAAATGAGGTGCGGTTTTCGGCCACGCGATCATGATCGAACGCTCTAGGACATGGAGCAGAGTTAGGTGGGTTTTGGGCCAAATTGGAGGGGTGTTGGGCTGCAACACACACGAGGCCTTTTCGGTCCCTCGGTTAACCGTTGGAGTATCAAACGAAGCCCAAATGGTACGAAACTTGACAGGCGGTCTACCGGTAGTAAACCAAGGCCGCTTGGCAAGTCTCGGTCCAATCCGGAAATGTTTAATCCCCACACACGAAAGAAAGCTAGAAATGACCACCGGAGGAGAACGAAGCGCCGGAACGCAAAACGGACAACGGGGAAAATGCTCGAATGCATGAGATGAACACGTATGCAAATGCAATGCACATGATGACATGATATGAGATGCATGACAACGACAACAACACACGGAGACAAAGACCCGAACCCGAGAAAATAAATATAACTTAACGCTGGAAACGGCAAGAGTTGGAGTACAAATAGGGAAAGTTACATCCGGGGTGTTACAGCCTACCACCCTCTTGATTTCATCGATGCAGTCGGTGATGGGCTTGATGTGCTCCTTGAGCACCATGAGGTCAGCACCATCCGGCAAGCTCTTCATCGCGGCCGCGAAGTCAAGATCGAGATTCCAGTACGCCGTCTTGGTGAGGACCTTGGTCACGACCTTCCGGCAAAGTCACCGGACCTCCTCGGCCAGCGTGGCCGCCCTATTGGAGTGAAGATACGCCAAGGCTCCGAGGACGCCCTCGAAGAACACGGTCAACTTGGTGTTGACGGTCCCGCTGCGCTCAGGGGCGTACCTCACGTGTGGCATCCCCATGGTGGCCAACTGCGAGGTGACCCTGTCGGCGACCTCCTCAAGGTGGCTGATCCATCTGTTCTCGTCTGCCACATAATCCTGGTGGGAGGCAGCCTCGTTCGCCCGCAGCTGCTTCTCCTCCTCCAGGCTCCTGGTCAAGGTCTCCTCCCGAGCCCTGCTCTCCAACAGCATCTTCTCGAGATCCTCCAGCTTCAGCTTGAGGTCTCTAATGGAGTTTTGCGCTTCGGAGAGCTTCCCAGCCCTGCTGATGACCGCTCCTTGCGCCTCCACAAAGGCGCTGTTGAGCGTGTTCTTCTCGTTGGACTGCTTGAGGGCCTGCTCCTTTAGCTCGTCCTGCGCCACCTCCAACTCCCTTACCTTGCCGGCATGGGCCAGAGCCTGGGCATCGAGTGCCTCCTTGTGCCTCTGCTCCAGCTCGCTAGTCCGCCACGCGACAAGGGCCTCGAGCTCCTCATCCTTGCCATGGAGCGCTGCGGCAAGCTTCTCCTCACGCGCGGTGAGGTCCTCTTCCTGGGAATCCAAGGTGGCTTGCTGCTGGTTCTGGGCGGCCTCGGCCGCGGCAGCCAAGGTTGCCGCCTTTTCCTGGGCCTTCTCGATGTCGGCCATCTTCATGGTGAGCTCCACATCGCGCTCGGCCAATTTCTCCTGGAAGGCCCTCTGCTCCTTGCGAGCCTGGTGGAACCAGGTCTGCGTCTCGGCAACGCGCGCCTTGAAGTCCACCTCCCCGTTGTCCACCGTTGCAATCCTGGACTTGACCTTGTCCAGGCGAGCACGGTAGAGCACTCGGAGATTCCGGAAATTGGCCCCCATGGCACGGAAAAGATGCTCTTCTAGGGAACCGTCGCCACCAACCCCGGCTCATCAACCACCTCGAGCCCGGTGGCGGCAAGCACCTCGCTGTTGAAAACTTCCCCTTCGGCGGGCGCCCGGCTTGACGTCCCTGGGAGGTGGACGAAGAGATCGTCGCCCACCTTCAGATACCTGCCGGGGCCCGAGGTTGAGGAGGAGGGAGGCTGGTCACCCACCACCTCTTCCTCGGCGGAGGCCTTGCCGGCTCCACCGGTAGGTCCACCGCTGGTGCCCTCGGCAGAAGCCTCGCCGGTCGCCTTAGCGGCCCCCGCCGTGGTGTCCTCGACAACATCCTTGGCGGCCTCCTCAGCAACGTTCCCAGCAACGGTATCCACGTCCTCCATACCTGTTGAAGGAGGGCATGGGCAGCAACGGGAGCAATGAAGCCAAGAAAAGAATAAGGGAAAAACAGAGACGAAGGACAGGCGACTCACCAGTGCCAGGCTGTGAAGCAGAAGTCCCCTCTCCGCCAGCATTTGGCGCCGTGGTAGAGCCACCATCGCCCAAGTTCCCCTCTTCCTCCATGGGTGTGGGCTCCGTGCCTGATGCCCTT